>NW_006921781.1:4129289-4162733 GCF_000298275.1 Orycteropus afer afer
GATTATCTTCTGTGTCTGTGTTAATTGGTTTCCCTTTTCTTTGTTGAAGAGGGTCTGTGCAATCCTTCTGCCTAGTCCGCCATCTTGCCCCGCCTCGCATTCCTTCAAAATTATGTGCTATTTTCCCAGCTCTAAATCTTGTTAAGGGGCCCTGAGGATGCAATGGTTAAGCACTAGGCTGCTAACTGAAAAGTTGGGAGTTCTAAACCACCTAGTGACTCTGCAAGAAAAAGGCCTGATGATCTGCTTCCATAATGAGTACCTCCTGGAAAACTCTATGAGACAGTATATTCTGCCACATGGGGTCACTGTGAGTCAGAATCACCTTCACAACACCTACCAACAATAACAGATCTTGTTATGTAATATGTTAGTAAAGAAGCACATATATTGCTATACTACAAATTTATTTATCTACTATTTGGGTAATTATTTCAATGTAATTGATTTTCTTGGCAATTTTATGTATTTTATTTTGTGCATTGAAAAACAGTCTTTTGAGACAAAGTCTATAGTTTTACCAGACTGCCAAGGAATTTGTGGCAAAAAAAAAAATAGTAAAGAACCACTAGGATGGAGGCCATCTATGTGGAGATGTCTAGAAAGCCTGAGAGCTGTGATGGTGAGAGGCAAAAAGAGCACCAGCTGCCATCAAGTTAACTCTGACTCTTGTTGATCCCTTGTATGTCCAAGTAGAACTGTGCTCCTGGGTGGAGTTGAACCACTGGCTTTTAGGTTGGCATCTACAAGTATTAACCATGTGCACCACACAGGTGCTCCAAAAAGAGGACCTCTCCTAGTGAAATCCATCCAGTTTTTGAACCCTGAGCATAGTAACCAGGATGAGAACCCAGCCCCTACAAGGAGCAACATAAGTTAAAGGAGCCACACTAAGGCCCATATCCAACTGCATTTCTCCTAAGGCTGGCATATGAGTCACAAATTTTGGCCAGCTCTGCTGAAATGATGCTCTATGTACTTTAGAGGCAGAGTGCTATAAAAATCTAACGTATTATTAGAATTCCTCCCACCACAAGGCTGCAGTCCTCCCACTGCCTTCCCGCAACATGTTGGGCATCTTGCATGATCGCCCGTGCATGGTGGACTTCTGCAAACAGGGCTAGGTTCATGTGTCCTGTCACCACAACACTGGCTGATTGTCATAAGCACAGTGAGAGCGAGCTAAAGTGATTTGTCTAAACTTCCTTTTCTGCGAAAATGGGAGCAATGCCATGTGTCACCTACCTCACAGAGTGTTAAGTCAATCAGTGTGGTTTATATGTTCAGTCCTTGCACTGTCCTAGTGTCATCACTCAAAAGGCAGAGTGAAGACATGCATTAACTTGGGTGAAGGGGAAGGCAACATACAATAAGGGGAAGGTCGGCACAAATTGATCAAGGCAAAGGAAGACAGTTAGAGGAGCACGAGAGCTAAAGGCAGCAAAGGTAAATACTATTACACACACAATTCTGCAGTAAGAGTAATAAGAAAAATCTACTAGTGGATATGTAGATAGACATGCAAACTGAGGAAAGAGTGGGAAGGCAAATGAGACTATGCCCATGAATATATATAAGTTTGACAGGAGGTCTGGTGGTATGGTGGTTAAGGCATTTGGCTGCAAACCATTTGGTTTGAACCCACCAGCTGCTCTGCAGGAGAAAGATGAAGAATTTTGCTTCCATAAAGATGCACAGTCTTGGGAACCCAATGTGGGTCACTATGAGTCAAAATCCACTTAATGGCAGTGAGTTTGGTTTTAGTTTTAGTATTTATATGTGCTGCAAATATATTCATGATTATAGCAGAGCATATAGGGAGCCAAGTTATGAAAACTTCTTAGGCACAACCAAATACCTTGAGAGAATGAGTCACTGGGCCTGGGGACTCAGGACCATAGTCTTAGGGGACATCAAGGTCAATTGGCATAACAGTCCACAAAGATGATGTTCTACATCCTACTTTGGTGAGTAGTAACTGGGGTCTTGTGAGTGGCCATCTAAGGTGCAACTGTTGGTTTCTCCCCATCTGGAGCAAAGAAGAAGGAAGAAAATCAAAGACACAGGGAAATAATTAGTCTAAAGGACATGAACTCCAGCCTCCATGACCCTGAGACCAGAAAAATTAGATGCTACTTTGTTTTCACTACCACTGCTGACTGCTTTGAAAGGGATCATAATAAAAGGTCTCAGGCAGAATGGGAGAAAAATGTGGAACAAATCTCAAAATTACAATAAAGACCAAGCGTACCAGTCTGATAGAAACTGGAGGAACCCCCAGACTATGGCCCTTAGACACTCTTCAAGCCTGGAATTCCCCAACACACAACTTTCAACCAAATAACAGATAGACCTATAAGGTGGATAATAACACCAGGGAAGTATGCACTCATTAGGACAACCAACTATTCAAGATCAAAAGTGCATTTGCTGAGGGATAAAGCTCAGAAGGCAAAAAGGAATAGGAAAGAAAGAAAAAGGGAAATGGTAAACACAGGGAGGAAGTGGGAAACAAACAAATGAAAAAAGAAGGCAGAGGGTAAAAATAACCAGCTGGTGCCTGAATTACAGAGAGTCCCCAGGGGGCATGAACAGTTTAGTGCTTGACTGCTAACCAAAATGTTGATGGTTTGAACCCACTCAGGGGCACCTCTCCTAGCATGACTCATAGCGACACCCACTGGGTTTCCTAGGTGGTAAATCTTGAGGGAAGTAGATTGATTGCCTAGTCTTTCTTCTTTAGAGTAGCCGGTGGGTTTGAACCACCAACCTTCCAGTTAACAGTCAGATGCCTTAGGCACTGTGTTACCAGAGCTCCTTTTGGATTTTTGGTTTAGAGGCACCTCGGAAGACAGGCCTAATGATCTACATCCAAAAACTCAGCCATTGAAAATCCTGTGGGGCACAGTTCTGCTCTGACACACATGGGGTTGCATCAGTCTAATATGGCTTGATGGCACCTGTTTGCTTGTTTGGTTTCATTTATAACCAGGATTGCAAAGCCCCGTGTTCTTTAGCCACAGATTCATCAATCTTGCTTGCTCACTGGCTGCTATTAGCATTTTGCAGTGAAGCTTGCAGCATATAAATGCTTTATACAGGAACCATATCTTGAAGTTTTTCCAGTGAAGAAAAAGATCTTTTAGTTATTTTTGCTTTCTACAGCCACAGCAATTTATCAGCTCTTGAATTTCACATTCACATTTCATGTGTCTTTTGGCAGGAGTATGCATGGTAAGAATACATTAAAAACAGGCTGGCAGCTATTCATATTAGCTTCAAACTGGAAACGACCCAAAGGCCCATCAACAGCAGAATGATTTAAAGAAATTGTGGTATATTCCTACAAAGGTATACTATACAGCAGTAAGAACTAATGAACCCTTGTCACTTGCAAAAACATGTATCAGTCTCACAAATATAAGGTTGAGGGAAAGGAACCAGGCAGAAAGGAATAGACACAAAATTACTCCATTTGTATAAAGTTCACAGACAGGCAACAGGAACCTATGGCCTTAGAATACAGAGCAGAGGTTATCCTTGAATAGAGAGTAGTGACTGGAAGAGATACAGTAGGGGAGGGAAGGGGGCTTCAGGGGCAGTAGTGATATTCCCTTTTTTTTTTTCTTTTTACTTCGATGCTGGCTATTTGGTTGTGTTCACTTTGTGAAGATTTGTTGAACTGTACACTTACTTATAATTTGGGCACTTTCCTATGTGTATGTTATACTCACTGCCGTGGAATTGGGTCTGACTTATAGCAACCCTTCCTTGGGTTTCCAGGTGGTATCACTACGGAAGTAGATTGCCCAACCTTCCTTCTGAGTGTATGTTATAATTGAACATAATTTTAGAATAAGGAAAATAACATGGTGTTACAGATTAAATTGTGGCCTCCAAAAAGATATGCTGAAGTCTCCACCTCTGCACCAGTCAGTGTGACCTTGTTTGGGAAGAGAGTGTTTCTTTTGTTTTCAGTTCACAAGGTCATACCAGAGTAGAGTCCTTACTGTTGTTGCTGGCTGGTGTGGATTCCAACCATGGAGATCCCATGTATGCAGAGTAGAGCTGCACTCTGTAGAGTTTTCAAGGCTGTGACTTTCGGAAGTAGATCATCAGGTCTGTCTTCCAAGATGCCTCTGGCTGGGTTTGAACCACCAACCTTTCCATTAGTAGTTTACCATTTAACCATTTGCATCCACTAGGGAGCTCTGGTGGCATAATGCCTAAGGCATTTGACTGCTAACCAGAAGGCTGGTGGTTCAAACCCACCAGCAACTCCTCGGAAGGAAAGTTGGGCAATCTACTTCCATAGTGATACTGTCTCAGAAACCCAAGGAGGGGTCGCTATGAGTCGGATCTGACTCCACAGCACTGAGTTTGGTTTTTGGTTTAGGGACTCCGGGTGGGTCCTAATCCCTTCTAAATGGTGTCTTATAAAAGGGGAGGACAGACATGGAAACTGAGTCACACAAGGGGAAGAGAGATGCCATTTGAAAATATATCTACAAGCAGCCAAGAAACACCCAGGACTGCCAGCAGGCAGATACTTGAAGCCAGGCCAGAGGCATGGAACAGTTCTCAACTCAGAGCCCTTAGAAGGAGTCGAAGTGGCAATTTCTTGATTTAGACTTCTAGCTTCCAGAACTGTGAAATAATAAACTTCTATATTTTAAAGCCACTTGCTTTGTGGTGTTTTGTTATTGCACCCTAGGAAATTCAGATATATGGACAGGGAACCAAAATATTTTCTGAACACACCGTTCTCTAGTGTATATAAACTTCTTATGGAACTGGTGATATTTGAAAATAATGTGAAGAAATCTGAAATTCTTTATTGGGATTTCTACTAATATGAAAATTACCAGAAAATAATCTATCCTAGACTCCCCTTCCTGCTAGGATAGTAATCCTTTTTATTGATATATATGCTAATCTTAAATGACAGATAACATAAAACCAGCCGTGCTCTGTTCTACTGACTTGTAAAGTGACCTTAAATAAAACACTACCCTACTGGGAGCTTCTCTAATGGGCAGGTCAGTTTTGTAGGTCTCGGTCTTTTTTTAAAAATTGTTTTGAGTTTTGCTCCACATTTTTCTCCCACTCTATCCAGGACCTTCTAATGTGATCCTTTTCAAAGCAGTTAGTAGTGGTAGCTGGGCATCATATAGTTCTTCTTGTCTAAGGGTCCTTGAGGCTGAGGTTCACAAGGCAGAGTTCCTTTGGACTAATTGTTTCCATGTGTCTTTGATTTCCTTCACCTTTCTTTGCTCCAGACACAGAGAAACTACCTTAAATGGATGCTCACAAACTTTTAAGACTCCAGTTGCTACTCACCAAAGTAGGATGTAGAACATTGTCTTTGTAGACTGTGTTGTGCCAGTTGATCTTAATGTTCTTGAAAGTACAGTCCTGAGTCATCAGGCCCAGTGACTTATTCCCTCAGGGTTTTTGGTTATGTCTAAGAAAGTTTCATAACTTTTTCCCCTGTACACTCTACTATATTCATGGATACATTTGCAGCATGTGTAAATATATATGTAGAAATATTCTCTGTTAAACTTATACATATTCGTGGGACTCCTTTTTCCTTCCCACCCCTGCTCAGCTTGCATATCTATCTATGTATCTATTCACAGATTATTGTTATTATTCTTATTACTGTATTGTGTATGAATACTTACAGAGTTGCCTTTAACTTTTTTTTTTCAGTGAAAAGAACTTTTTGTTGCCTTTAACTTGTACTCTTCCTAGTGTCTTCCTTTCCTTGATCATATTGTGCTGACCTCCTCCTTATTATATAATTGCCTTCTCAAGTTAATATGTGTCTACCACCTAGTAGATCAAGAACCAATGGTATTGAGGGAAGAAATTGAGGTTGCACTGAAGGAATTGGTGAAAAACAAGGCCCCAGGAATTGATGGAATACCCATTGAGATGTTTCAACAAGTAGATGCCATGCTGGAAGCACTCACATTGGAAAATAGCTATCTGGCCAACTGACTGGACGAGATCTATATTTGTACCCATTCCAAAGAAAGGTGATCCTACAGAATATGGAAATTATTGAACAATGTCAATACTATCACATGCAAGTAAAATCTTACTGAAGATAATTCAAAAACGGTGTAGCAGTTTATTGACAGAGAACTTCCATAAATACAAGCTGGATTCAGAAGATGATGTGGAACGAGGGATATCATTGCTGATGTCAGATGGATTTTGACTGAAAACAAAGAATACCAGAAAGAAGTCTACTTATGTTTTATTGACTATGCAAAATCATTTGATTGTATGGATCATAAAAAATTGTGGATAACATTGAGAAGAATGGGGATTCCAGAACACTAATTTGTACTCATGAGGAACCAATACAAAGACCAAGAGGTTGTCATTTGAACAGAGCAAGGGGATACTGCATGGTTTAAAATCAATAAGGGAGTGTGTCAGGGTTGTATTCTTTCACCATACTTATTCAATTTGTATGCTGAGCAAATAATCTGAGAAGCTGGATTATATGAAGAAGAATATGGCATCATGATTGGAGGGAGACTCATTAACAACATGTGATATGCAGACAATACAAATTTGCTTGCTGAAAGTGAGGATGACTTGAAGCATTTAGTAATGAAGACTGAAGACTACCGTCTGCTGTACGATTACATTTCAATATAAAGAGAACAAAAATCCTCACAAGTGGACCAATAAACAACATCATGATAAACGCAGAAAAGATTGAAGTTGTCAAAGACTTCATACCACTTGTTTCCACAATCAACACCAATGGAAACAGCAGACAAGACATCAGGCAACATATTACATTGGAAAAATCTGCTGCAAAAGACCTCTTTCAAGTGCTGAAGAACAAAGAGTAAGGTGTGCTTAACCCAAGCTATGATATTTTCCATTGCCTTGTATGCATTTGAGAGCTGGACAATGAATAAGGAAGACTGAAGAAGAGTTGATGCTTTTGAGTTGTGGTGTTGGCAAAGAATACTGAGAGTACCATGAACTGCTAATGGAACTAACAGAGCTATCCTAAGAAGTACAGCTGGAATGCTCCTTGGAAGTGAGAATGGCTAAATTTAGTCTCACTTACTTTGGTCATATTGTCAGAAGGAACCATTCCCTGGAGAAGGATATCATGCTTGGTAAAGTGGAGGGTCAATAAAAAAGAGGAAGGCCCTAACTAAGATATCCTTCAAAAAGTGAGTGGATAACAAACTGTGGTACTTTTATACAATGAGATGTTATTCTATAGTAAAAAAAGAATAAGCTATCTAGCCATGAAAAGACATGGAGCAACCTTCAATACATACTATTAGATAAAAGAATTGAGTGTGACAAGGCTATATACCATATGATTCCAACCATATGACATTCTGGATAAAACAACTATGGAGAGAGTAAAAAGGTTAGCGGTTGCCAGTGGGAGGGGGAAGAGGGAGGGGATGACTGAATGAAGCACAGAGAATTTTAAGGGAAGTGATGTTATTCTGTGTGATACAATAATGGTAGACACAGGACAATGCATTTGTCAAAATCCATAAAACTGTATAACACAAAGAGTGAACCCTAATGTAAACTATATCATTGTCGCTAGGTGCCATCAAGTTGATTTTTGACTTATAGCAATCCCATATGACAGAATAGAACTATCCCATAGGATTTTCTGGGTTGTAATCTTTACAGCAGACTGCCAGGCCTTTCTTCCACAAAACTACTTGGTGTGTTTGACCATTAACCTTTCTCTTAGCAGTTGAGGCTTTAATAATTGCACCATCAGGGTGCCTAATGTAAACTGTGGACTTTCATTAATAATCATGTTATCATCAATGGTAACACATACACTACAGGACTGCAAGATGTTAATAACAGGAGAAACTGTGTAGGGCGGGGGCACAGGAAGAATATGAGAACACTGTGCTATCTGCTTAATTTTCTGTAAACCTAAAAATATTCTAAAATATAAAACCTGTTAATGTTTAAAAAATGCTAACAAATTATAAGTAAATCAGTAAGTCATCATAACAATGGGATATCATTTTATACTTATTTGAAAAAAAATTAGAAAGATAAATAATGCCTGATATTTAGGCATTAGTGATAGCAAGGAAAGACTGGGCAGACATTGGAAAGTATACCTGTTCTATTTAAGCAAATTAAATATTTGTGTCCTATAATCTGGAAGGATTGAAAGAAGTATAAGGAAATGAGAGAGAGAAAAAACAAAAACCTGTTGCTATGAAGTCAATTTGACTCATAGCAACCCTATCAGACAGAGTAGAACTAACCCATAGGGTTTCCAAGGCTGTAATCTTTACTGGAGAAGATTGCTACATCTTTTTCCCTTGGAGCAACTGGTGGGTTCAAGAAACTGGTGAGTTCAAACCACTAACCTTTTGGTTAGCAGCTGAACACTTAGTACTATGCTCTAAGGAAATTAGATGAGTCTAGCTTAGGTGACTGGGCAGGTGCAGGCGACAGTGACAAAGATGAAAAATAGAGAAAGACAAGGAAGTGGTTTGGGGTAAAGATGATGTGTAAAGATGATGTGTTCTGTTTTGGGCATGTTCAGAATTGTGAATTTATGGTCAACCTCATGGAAATAGTAGAAGGTCCCTAAATAATAGCTTCTCCACCCATCAGATGCATTCTTTTTTCTTCTCTGTTTAGGGAAGATTGAGTCTTAATTTGCCAATTAATTCTGCTAGTTTTCACAGTTTAAAGGCCAATATTTCTATTAACCAGTTCTCAGTGATAAAAGAATGAATAGATAACACTGATTTTTCAGATGATCAAAACTTCTAAGCTATAGTTAGGAACTGGAAAGATGGATATGTTTCCTTTTTCCATGTCGACATTCTTGGGTATATTTTTTAATGCAAAGTAAAGAGTGCTTGAAAGACATAATTTCAGACTGGGAAGCTCACAGGTTTTGGTGCCAGAAACCAAATAAATACTGGCTCTGGCACTGTTGCCTTTCAATAAACCATACCACACCCAGTGCAGTCAGGTCAATTTTAACTCACAGCAAACCTATAGGATGGAGTAGGACTGCTCCATAGGGCTTCCAAGGCTATGCATCTTTACAGAAGCAGACTACTTCATCCTCCCACAGAGCAGCTGGTGGGTTCAAAGCACCAACCTTTAGTTCGAGTTTGTTACTTTAACCACAGCACCACCATAGCTCCCTTTTGAATAAAAGGGGACTAACAATTATCTCTGGTAGCGTAGTGCCTAAGGCATTTGACTGCTAACCAAAAGGCTGGCAGTTCAAACCCACCAGCCACTCCTCGGAAGGAAGGTTGGGCAATCTATTTCCGTAGTGATACTGCCTTGGAAAACGTAGGAGGAGTCGCTATGAGTTGGGTCCGACTCCGTGGCACATAACAACAAGAACAATTACTTTTCAGGAATGGTACTAGGATTAGATAAAATCATGTAGATTAACTGCCAGAAACATAGTTGTTGTTGTTGTTGTTATGTGCCGTCGAGCCGGACCTGACTCATAGCGACCTTTCCTTGGGTTTCCGAGGCATTATCACTACAGAAGTAGATTGCCCCATCTTCCTTCTGAGGAGTGGCTGGTGGGTTTGAACTGCCAGCCTTCTGGTTAGCAGTCAAGTGCCTTAGGCACTACGCTACCAGAGCTCCCAGAAACATAGTAGATATGCCATAAAGGCTAACTAATATTATTTGCATAGGCCTTTACCTGCAATTCTTATGTTAATAATTCAAAATTTCACAGAATGGCCTATATCAGTACTAACCAAGAGGAATACAAAGCAAGTCTTATATGTAATTTTAAGTTTACAGCACATCTCAATTCTGATTAACCATACTTCAAGTGCTCAATAGCCATATATGGCTAGTGGCTACCTTACTGAACATGCAAATCTAGTACAAGTTTTTAAATCCTATATTATTCAACATTGCCTTTCAAATTGACCATTCCCAAGGTATTATTCTCAGATAATGAGAGTTTTGCTAAGAAACAACATGACACGGTTTCTCCATTTTAGTCATTAGAAATGAGAACTTCTATGGAACCATGGTTAGGCCTTAATGCTTCCAGCAAGAGGTCTTTGCAAATGCTCTCTTTTTCACTCCAGTTTCTACCTTGGGAAACAACCTGCAGCATGGCTCAATGGGGCCAGAGGGAGATCTCCCTTGAACCAGATCTCCATGGAATGGTTTTGGCCTCACCCTGAGGGGCTTGCATAGCTTCCTGAGTGGCACAAATGGTTTGTGCTCAACTTTTAACCTAACGGTTGGCAGTTCAAACCCACCCAGTAGTGCCACGGAAGAAAGGCTTTGGTGTTCTGTTTCCAGAAAGATTATAGCCAAAAAGCCCTATGGAGCAGTCCTACTCTATAACACATGGGCCAGTATGAGTCAAAATCAACTATATGGTAATGCGCTTGGTTTCTTTGCGGGGCCTGCATGCCTTCTTACTATTTCCCTTGGAGTTCAGAATATTAATTCTAAAACAAATCATCCCACCTCCTCACACCAGGGGAGATCCAACACCCCCACCGCTGCCACCACCATCGAGTTCATTCTGACTCACAGCGACCCTATAGGATGAAGTAGAACTACCCCATAGGGTTTCTAAGGCTATAAATCTTTACTGGAGCAGACTGCCTCATCTTTCTCCCAAGGAGCAGCTGGTGCATTCAAACTGCCAACCTTTTGGTTAGCAGCTGAATGCCTTAACCACTGTGTCCCCAGATCCAAACCACACCTGCAATTAAACAAATGGGGAGGAAGGAAGCAATTTTTTCCATTAGGAGCCACTCATGTGATGGTGCAGTTAACCAGTTCTGTATTAATTCTGTTTGGAATGAGCCAGACAAGAAGTAAATAAAACTGCAAATGGTTATGACAACCACAAATTGTGTAAGGTAAGTATTAATGCTTGGAGAAAATCAGAGTATGGGAAAGTATTACCTTTCTCTTCAATCTAATGGGATGTCCTATCTACGCGCAGGGGTATTCCTGCTTTGGGTGGGAGCGTGACCAGATGACTCTTCTCGGATTCACTGCTGTTATTCTCTAATATGTTAAGCACTTGTGTAGGGAGCATTTTTTATAAGAGGGTTTTTTTTTTTTTTTCCTTTCTCTCTCTCTCTCTTAAATTTAATCTTCTAGATTCACCATTTTCAACTCATTTTGTTGTTTTTTTTTAAAACTTTTTAATGTGATTGGGTGAAATTTGACAAAGTAGATTCATTTTATATTCAGCAGGTCATAGACATTTTGTTTTGTGGCACTGGTTATATTCCCTGAAGTGGAGCATCTCACCTCTCACTTCCTCCCTGTAGTTGCTCTCCATGTACCTTTCTTGCCTATTCATTTCTGCCTCCCTACATTTTTTCCTGTGCAAATATTGCCCTTCTGATCTCCCATGGTTGATTATTCTAAGGAGAGCATCTCCTGGGTGTAGGTGTTTAGCTTATAGGTCTGTGAATTGTTTGACTGAGAGTTAAGCCATGGGAGTGATTTCAATTCCAGGCCTGAAGGATAAGTCGGGGCCATAGTCTTAGGGGTTTCACCAATCTCTATCAGATCAATAAGCCTGCTCTCTTTTTTTTTTTAATGATTTTGAATTTTGTTTCACATTTTTCTCCCACTTTATACAGGATCTCTGATTTTAATCCCTGTGGTTGACATTGGTAGCTGGGCACCATCTAGTTCTTCTGGTCTCAGTATCATATAAGTTAAAGATTCTCATGCTCCATTAGACCTTTGGTCTATTTCCATGCATCTTTGGTTTAATTTGATCTTCTTTGCTCCAGATGAGGAGAGACCAGTGGTTGCCACTTAGATGGCTGTTCATGAGCTTTTGACCCCCAATCACTACTCACCAAAGATATAGAACAATATTTTTGCATACCCTGTTATACCAATTGAGCTTGATGTTCCCAGCAACCATGGTCCCCAGTCTGCAGGCCCAACCACCTACTCCCTCCAGGTGCTTATTTGTGGCTAAGAAGTTTTCCTAACTTTGCCTTCTGTTATGTTTAAACTGCATATGAACACATTTATAGCACATACAAATGCATATGTAAAAATGTCATCTGCCAAACCTATGTGTGATTGATTTTTTTAAATCAAATTTTTACTAAGTTGCAACTATATCCTAGATGCTGTCACTATACAAATGGAGCCCTTTCCTGCTCAAAAAGTTAGAAAGTGAGAATTTTCCATCTTAAGTTAATGTAGCCATAGTTAGGACTTTCTTGAGACTTACTCCATTAATCCCTAAAGAATGTTATAAAAAAACCAAAACAACACCCACTGCTATGGAGTTGATGCTGACTCATAGTGACCCACATTGGGGTTCTGAGGCAGTAAATCTTTATGGAAGTGGATTGTCCCATATTCCTTCCACAGAGTGGCTGGTGGGTTTGAGCCACCAACCTTCTGGTTAACAGTCAGATGCCTTAGGCACTGAGCCACCAGAGCTCCTTAAAGAATGTTATAGAGACTAGCAAAATACTGTGTTCAATTTATATTCTATCTATCCTCCTCAGCCAGGGACTTCATTACCAGTAGCTTTTGAGTCGACTCTAGCTCATGGTGACCCCATGTGGGTCAGAGTACAATTGTACTCCTTAGGGTTTTCAATGGCTGATTTTTCAGAAGTAGGTCTCCAGGCTCTTTTTCCTGAGGACCTCTGAGTGGACTCAAACCTCCAACCTATAGGTTAGCAGTTGAGCTCATTTACTCTTGGCCCCACCTAGGGACTCCAGATACTTCATTACTCATGTTTTCTACCTTTTCTAGGGAACAATCCAGGTCCTGAAATTAAGGAGAATATATGCAAAAGTAGGCATGGCAAATGTATGTAGCCTTGAATGAAGTAGGGATTGATTCGTAAACTCGATCTTTCATGCTCAGTGATTTGGGTGGGGCTTGGACTGGCAACAGAGGGAATAGCCAATAGCTGAGAATCCCACATTACCAGATTCTGTCCCCACCCTTTGTCTTCCTCATTCCCAACACTTTCAACATCCCCAGAGCATCAGGGAAGTCAGCCCTGCCATGTGTGTCTTAGGTCAAAGAGAAAAAGCATAGAGCGCCCACATGTGAGTCTCAGCCTGAAAGGAACCAAGCATCTTCTGATAAACAACACTTGAGAATTTTTTTTTTTTTTTTAAATGAAGGCATTAAACTGACCTTCTTTTGAAATTGGCTAGACGAGGTAAACAAGGAGAGGTCTTGTTTTCCCTTCATCCTGGAAAAATAACATTTCTCCTTTTCCAGCTCAGTACAGTTGGCTGAATTGGAAAGGAATCTATTTTCTCTGGAAAGATTTATTTGCCCAACAGTTGTGTTTTTGTATGTGTGTGTGTTGGCAAGAGGAGATAGATTTTACAGAACAAGGGTTGTCTTGTTAGCAGTTTAAAAGGGCTGAGAAGTTGATTGGGGAATTTAACTTTGGTGAAGCCATTGGTGCAGTCCTGTTTAATGCTATGCACAGATTCTGAGGCATCCAAGTTTTCTAGGATGCCAGGACAGGGAGGTGAGAGTGCTGGGTGATTGCATGGTGCCACCTCACTCATAAAAGGACAAACAGGAACATCTCTATGTCTTCACCTTTCTGAACACAGTTTTAAGACGTGTGATAAGCAAAGTCTGTTAGGAAGCATCCATGTTTCTATTTTTTTCAAATAGAGAGATTGTTTCCACAAATGTTGAAAAAGTTTAAAGTAAATCCATGTGGAAAAGCTAATCATAGAATGTCATCCTTTCCCTACAGCCAGATTTTTTCTTTTTTCCCCCTCAAGTGGGGATACCTGTTCAAGAATCAGGCAAAGAGCATGAAAATTCCTTTCTGGCTGAATTAAAGATAAAATGTACAGGAATTATTCTTGTTATCTGATATTGAGTTGGCCCCTGACTAGTGGCAATCCCATGCACAACAAAATGAAATGTGCCAGGTTCTGTGCCATCCCTATGATCAGTTGGGGATTGAACCATTACGACCCAAAGGGTTTTCACTGGCTCACTTTTCATAAGTGGGTGCCAGGCCTTTCTTCCTAGTCTGTCTTAGTTTGGAAGTTTTGCTGAAAACTGTTCAGCATTATTGCCCATACAAGCCTCCATTGGCAGGTGAGTGGTGGCTTTGGATGGGGTGCATTAGTTGGGAATCAAACAAACCCACATCCCACTTGGAGGGAAGACTTCTTCCACTGAACAACCAGTGTTCCCACATAGAAATTATTAGGTGTTCCTATGTCCTTCCTCCCTCCCTACTCAGCTTCCCAAAGGGCTGGCATTACATTGGAAACTATAGAACAAATATTAGTACTTTATGGAGAATTTTTTTTCTACTTTTAATTCTTTCCCATTGTGCATTAGTGATTAGCATGATGTAAAATAAAATTGTATAGCTTTAGATATTTTCTTCAAAATATTTCTTTGAAGGTGAATGTCCTATTTTTGTCAATTCAGAAAAAAATGGGATCTATATATTCCAACACCAGAAATGTAGTATATATTAAGCTGGAGGGTATTTTCCCTGAGTTTTTGTTTCCAATTCACTGCTTGCTGAGCTGAACTGACAGCTCAGCTGGATTCTGCACAAGTGACTTTTCACTCAGCTGGTCACTGCCTTGCCAGGTGTGCTGGCCAATGTCAAAGAAAAGAGAAGTGTTTTTCCTTTTAGCACAAATATTAAAACTTTTGCCACATTTTCCATTGTCCAGTGTCTGTTTTCAAGGAAGCACAGACTGGCAGAAAACAGTAGAGTCTGAGATTTCACCTTTGTAGAAATTGGCTCCCAGATGTTAGCGCATTTAATTTAGCAAAAATCCACATAATTAAATGAGGGGGGAAAATACAATTTTTCTTTAATGGCAAAAGGATTTCCATGAGGGGAAACTGACTGGTGGTGTCTCCTCTGAAGTGTTGCTGGAAGGATGCACTGAGGCCAGGCTCCCGCCTCAGGTGCCCCCTGTCAGTCCACATTCCCAGGGCTGGCAGCATTCTAGAGCTGAACGGTTTTCTACTTTGTAAATGTACACCTCCTGAGACATGTTTTGTTTTTTACAAATACATTCCTTTTGTAAGCCAAAGTCCATGTATTTGGCATAACTGGAATTTCACTAACTCCCATTGTTTTCATCATGACCCAAGTTTGAAGATAGTGGGACTGAATCTGGGATAAATGGTTTAAAATTTGCTTTAAAGGTACCCAACACAGTAGTGCTAGAAGAATCATCAGGTGCCTCTGGAAAAGACCCTAAAAGTTTTCCAGGGAAATGTTCAGATTTTTCTCCCAAGTCTATTCCCCAAATACCTACCATATGCTTGGTGTTCAGCACATATTAACCGGAAATGTTGATCACAGGTAAAAGCAATGTTAGTTGTTGTTGGGTAGGCTCCAACTTAAGGTGACCCCATGTACAAAAGAGCGAAACACTGCCTGGGCCTATGCCATCTTCATGATTGTTGGTTTGCTTGAGTCCATTGTTGTAGCCACTGTGTATTTTGAGTATCTTCCAACATTTGGGTCTCATCTTGCGGCACTATATTGAACAACGTTCTGTTGTGATCCATAGGCTTTTCCCAGCTAATTTTCTGAAGGAGATCACCAGGCCTTTCTTTCTAGTCTGTCTAAGTCTGCAAGTGTCACTGAATCCATGGGTGACCATACTGGTACTTGAAATACCAGTGGTGTAACTTCCAATATCATAGCAACATGTAAGCCACCATAGTATGACAAACTGATAGATGGGTAACAGGGTAAAAGAAAGAGAAGAGAGAAAAAAAAATGGCCACTTGCCATTAACAAAGGATACCCCAAACCAAACCAAACCAAACCAAATCCACTGCTATCAAGTTGATCCTGACTCATAGCAATTCTATAAGACAGAGCAGACCTGCCCCCATGGGGTTTCCAAGGCTGTAAATCTTCGCAGAAGCAGACCAGCTTATCTTTTTCCCATGGAGTAGCTGGTGGGTTTGAACCACCAGCCTTTTGGGTAGCAGCTGAATCCTTTAATCACTGCACCATCAGAGCTCCTAAGAAAGAATAAAACAGGGGTAATCATCCAATGGGTCTGGGACTAATTTTCAATCTCCAACTTTCCTTAGTAGGACTTGGAGCCAAGTGAAACTTCTCAGGTCTCACTATGTCATGACTCCTTCGCTGACTCCCCTCCAGTGAAGTCACCCACTCTCCGTTCATTTGTTCTCCCATCAGTACCCTCTCTTTTCCACTCCCATTGTACCAAGAACCTTCCCAATTGGCAGCTTCTCTTTGCCTTGCCATCTATCCTGTCATCTTTAGCCAATGGCCTCAACAGTTTTGGAAAATTAAAAACCGTTTCCTCAACAAGAAGCAGGTCATTTCTGGAATGGAATATAATTTAAGGGTTGATTAATCCTGCATTCTGGGTTTCTGAACGTAAGAATAGCAGCAATTGTCTCAAGTTGTAAGAAGGAAAACTAAGGTTAGAGGTTAGAACTTACTACTTAATTGTCAATGATGGTTATTCACAGAGATGCATTACTTACTGGGCTTATGGACAAAAACAATGTAACATCATACCCCGAAATCCAAACTCATTGCTGTCAAGTCGATTCTGACCCATAGTGACCCTACAGGACAGAGTAGAACTGCTCCATGGGGATTCCAAGGCTGTAATCTTTACAGAAACAGACTGCCGGTATCTTTCCCCAAAGGAGCAGCAAATGGGTTCAAATCACTGATCTTTCAGTGAGCAGTCCCAGGCTTAACCACTGTGCCTCCACGGGTCCATTAATACCACATAAGGGGGTGAAAATAGACTATCTTAAAAGCTGGTGTTAGAATGTCTCCTACCTGGATGAACCAGCCTAATGTGAAGAGTTAGGCAGGAAAATTATGGAAGGAAAAGATAACACAGAAAGAGGACTGAATTGCTCTGCATAAATCAATGGAAGTTTAATATTTCTTGCTAGGAGGGTGGGGGTAGAAGAGACAGGAGCATGTTAAGCCACCTGGGAGTAACCCCCTATTGATTAAAAAAAATATATTTATATGATACTCAATTATTAACTGTTTTAATTTCTTTGCATTGCTGTGATGTAAACCCCTTCATTTACCCAACTCTCTTTTTTTTTTTTCATTTACCCAAGTCTTGATGAAAGATTTGAGGAACAGAATTTTTAATCCTCATGGAATCTAGATTTTTCTGCATTCCACCTTCCATGGAGGTTGAAACAATTGTCCTGAGGTCATCTTTAACTTTGACCCTTAACTAAAACTAACCCGTAAGTCAAAAATGTTGTTGGCATTGTTTTTAGGTGCTGTTGAGGCAGTTCGGACTCATAGCAACCCCATATACAACAGAAGGAAGGGCTGTCTGGTCCTGCCCCATCCTCAATTGTAATCATGCTTAAGACTATCATCACAGCCATTATATCAATCCATCTCTTTGAGGGTCTTCCCCATTTTTTACTTTCCCTATACTTTACCCGGGAGCTCTGGTAGCATAGTGGCTAAGACACTTGCCTGCTAACCAGATGGCTGGCGGTTCAAACCCACGCCACTCCTTGGAAGGAAGGTTGGGCAATCCTACTTCCGTAGTGATACTGCCTTGGAAACCCAAGGAGGGGTCGCTATGAGTCGGGGCTGACTCGACGGCACATAACAACAACAACAACAACATACTTTACCCAGCACAATATCTTCCTCCAGGGACTGACAACATGACCGAAGTACCTGAGATGAAGTCTGACTATTCTTGCTTCTAAGGAGCATTCCAGCTGTATCTCCTCCAAGGCAGATTTGTTTGTTCTTCTAACAGTCCATAGTACATTTAATATTCTTTGTCAACACCACACTCAAATGTATCTTCCGTGGTCTTATTTTTTCATTGTCCAACTTTCACATGCATATGTTGTTGTTGTTGTTAGGTGCCATCAAGTCGCTTCCGACTCATAGTGACCCCATGCACAGGAGAACGAAACACTGCCCGATCCCGCACCAGCTCCATGATCCTTGCTGTACTTGAGCCCATTGTCGCGGCCACCATGTCAATCCATTTCATCGAAGGCCTTCCCCTCTTTCGTCAACCCTACACCTTACCATTCATGACATCCTTCTCCAGGGAATGGTCCCCTCTGACAACATGACCAAAGTAGATGAGACAATGCATATGAGGTGACTGAAAATGCCATGGTTTGGATCAGGTGCACCTTAGTCTTCAAAGTAACATCTTTGCTTTTTAACACTTTAAAGAGGTCTTTTGCAGCAGATATGCCCAATTCAATATTTCATTTGATTTCTTGACTACTGAGAAAATGGGCTACATGAAGAATGCAGTATCAGAATTGGAGGAAGACTAATTAACAATCTGCTAGCTAAGGCATTTGACTTCCATGTCCGTTGATTGTGGACCCAAGCAAAATGAAATCCTTGACAACTTCAGTTTTTTCTCTGTTTATCATGATGTTGTTTATTGGTCCAGTTGTGAGGATTTTGTTTTCTTTACATTGAGGTACAGTCCATACTGAAGGCTGTAGCCTTTTATCTTCATCAGTAAGTGCTTCAAGTCTTCTTCACTTTCACCAAGTTTGTATCATCTGCGTATAAAAAACAAAAACCAAATTCACTGCCGTCAAGTTGGATCCAACTCATAGCAACCCCTCCTTGGATTTCTGAGGCAGTTTCACTATGGAAGTAGATTGTCCAACCTTCCTTCTGAGGAGTGGCTGGTAGGTTTGAACTGCCAGCCTCTGGTTAGTAGTCAAATGACTTAGCTAGCAGGTTGTTAATTAGTCTTCCTCCAATTCTGATACCACATTCTTCATGTAGCCCATTTTCTCAGATTATTTGCTTAGCATACAGATTGAACAAGTATGGTGAAAGGATACAACCCTGACACACACCTTCTGATTTTAAACCATGTAGTATTCCCTCATTCTGTTGAAGACTGCCTTTTGTTCTATGTACATGTACCTCATGAACACAATTAAGTGTTTTGGAATTCTATTTTTTTTTTTTTTTTGCAATATTATGCCTTTACATAGTTAATAAAACACAGGTAAACATCTTTTTGGTATTCTTTGTTTTCAGCTAAGATCCATCTGACATCAGCAATCATGTCCCTTTTCTTAATCCAGCTTCAATTTCTGGCAGTTCTCTGTCAATATACTGCTGCAACCATTTTTGAATTATCTTAAGCAAAAGATTACTTGCATATGATATTAATGATATTGCTTAATAATTTCCACACTCTGTTGGGTTACCTTTCTTTGGAATAGACAGAAATATGGATCTCTTCCCATTGGTTGGCCAGGTAGCTAACTTCAAATCTTCTTGCCATAAATGAGTGAATACCTCCAGTGTTGCAGATGCTTGTTTAAATGTTTCAGGGGATATTCCATCAGTTCCTGGAGGCTTGTGCAAAAGGCGCAAGGAGGCTGCACTTTTTGACCTCCTCTAATCCCACAAGAGGAAGACAGAATCACCATCAGTAGCCCAAGGCCCATTCCAGAGAGGCCAGACATGCTACCTCCCTCCAGCCCTTTCAAAAACCCTGACACCATATTGACTTGGGTGAAGAGAAGGGCAATGTACCAAATGTAAGTGAGCAACATGGTGGAATTGAGGAGGAGGAAGACATAGAGAGGTACATGGGAGGTACAGACAACAAAGATGAACCCTTCTGCACATAGAGTACTGCGTTGTCAGTGAAGGCAAACATGGATATACGGTGGATAGATAGCTGCACAGGCTGAACTATTAGGTATGTCTATGCAGGGTGTAGTGTGCCGAAGACCATTTGTAGGGAGACAATGGTCCTATAAATGTATTTGTATGTTCTGTAAGAATTCCCAGCTGTATAGCACAGCTGACAAGGGACGAGGTTGTAGTCACTTCTTGGGCACAGCCACCTTCCCAGAGGGAGTGAGTAGTTGGACTGTGGGCTTGGGACCATAGTCACCGGGGACATCAAGCTCAATTGGCATAACATACTACACAAAACATTGTTACACCTCCCACTTTGGCGAGTAGTGACTGGGATCTTAAAATCTTGCAAGCAGCCATCTAGATGTAATGATGGGTCTCTCCTTGTCCAGAGCAAAGAAGCATGAAGAAAACCAAAGATTCATGGAAAAAATTAGTCCAAGTGACTATTACACCATGCAATCCTCAGCCTATACGACTATGAAACCAGAAGAACTAGAGGGTGCTTGGCTACCACTGTCAACCACTCAGAGGTGGATCTATCTATGTAAGAGATCCTGGATAGAGTGGGAGCACAATGTGGAACAAAACTCAAAATCATTGGGGGAAAAAAAAAAAAGAAAAGAAAAAGAAAGAAAGAAAAAGGGACCAGGTTTGCTGGTCTGATAGAGCCTGATGGAGCCACTGAGACTATGGCCCCTAGCTGCCTTTCAGGTCTGGAATTGAACTCACATCAGTGGCTTCCAGCCAAACAAAAGATAGGCATATGAGTTGAACATTTACATGAGGCAGATACACTCCTTGGAGAGAACAATCATGTGAGAATAGAAAGGCTGTGAATGCACAGGGACATAGCTCAGAGGGCAGGAGTGCATGGAGGGAAGGACACAGGGAAGAGGTAAGTATAGGAAGGAAGTGGAAGGGAGCTGTTGCATTGTGGTAAATTGTAGTCAACATCATGAGGCAAAGTGTATGTGAACTGATGTATGGAAAGTGAATTTGCTCTGTAAACTTTCACCCAAATCACAATAAAAAATGAAAACAAAACAAAACCCTGACACCATCTGTTCCTCCCACAGCATCCACTACCTCTCTGCTGGTTTGCTAATTCGCTGCAGTGGCCACACAGAACTCACAGATTATGTGGTTTATTAGAGAAGCAAAAGGCTACAATTCAAGTTCAGGAACACACTCAGTCTCTCTCATCCCACTGTCTCTCAGCTGATAGTCTCTGTCAGTCTCTCTCCCAGCAGTGCTTGTCGTTTGCTGTCTCTCTCTCTCTCAGCAGTGCATGTCTCTTGCATCTCTCTCTCAGCAATGTGTGTCTCTCCCGCCTCAGCTGGCAGTGAGAGATTTCTTCTGCCTCTGGGAGGGCTCCTTTTGAGCCTGGCAGAGTGGCAAACTAACCAATCCCAAGATCAGAGTTCTTCACACCTGAGAGAGAGCAAACTTCCCAGAAAATTACATCATGCTGCTCCCAACAGAAATACCCCAGGTGGGTAACTTTAACAATCAGGAGCTACTCAATTGTTTGTGGCAAATTCCACCATGGAGTTTACAAAGACTTATGGCTAGAAAAACTACATTATATAATTTACTACACCACAGGCCAACCCCTGGCTTTTCTAACCATTATCCCTTTTATACTTCAAAAATTAACATCTCCTTCACCATCAGTTTAAGAATAACCACACCCATGAAAGCGTGTAAGCCAGCCACTTCATGCCTTTATCTTCCCCCATTTTAGATAGCCAATTTCTAATTTGCTCATCCCTATCAAATCAGTACTCTGAGGAGACAAGCATGTTCTTTTCTCACTGAAGAATCTTCTGTTCTGCTCAGGAACTTTGGGTATCTGCATCCATAAACAAGCAAAGTCCAGCCCAGTGCAAGCCATCAAATTGCAGCAACTTAACACCAGCTCAGTGTCAAACATCTTCCTCTTCATTTGGTTGGGTTCTGGTCAACTCAGCCCTAGCCAGCCCAGCTAGGTCATGGGTATCAGCTGCCAAGTTTGGGAGTCACACTCTTCCTTTCACTTCAGACCAGCCAGGACCTTCTCTCTCACATCCTCAGTCCTCAGGGACTATTTCAATGCCTGTAGGCTCACAACTCCTTGCATTTCAGGCCAGCCAGCTCTTCCTCTCATCCTCAGCCTCTGTGGCCTAGGTCAAACAGTACCAAACTCAGCTGTTTCTTCATTGCTACACTTCTGCCATTTCCACTCAAGTGGACCCACGTGGTCACAAGCTAGCAGCATACAAGCCTACTACTTGCTAGCTTCCTTTAACTTTCAGTCCTGGAAGGGGTTTCTCTCATGGACCATGACTTTCCTGCATCGATGCACCCAAAACCTGTCTGCTTGCTCAAAATTCAAAAAGGCAAAAAGTCATTTTTTTTTTTTTTTTCTCCAGGTCCTTTATTCAGACGCAAATCTTCTGTTCCCTCTGTAGTTCTGGGTGGGGCTCAGGTTTTCTACCTAAGCTCCCTACACTCTACACACAGGATTTGAAACAAACTGTGTTTCTTCTGTGCAAATTCTATTTTCTCTTTTAACATATTCAATCAAGTATTGATTGAAGGCAGACTTACATGCTCTCTGTTATCCACACCCCATAATCATTTCTAGTGTGCGAGCAGGTAAGAGAACATTCAATACCTGTAGTACATTCAGGTAAACACATAATCCTTTTTAAGGCATTCCAGTTTCATCTTTTCACCTTGATTACCTTCCCATTGGGTGTTACCAAAAGCCTTAGTTTCTGAATCAATTACCTCCTTTAATAGGTAACACCAACCAAAGTTACCATCTAACAATCCAAAGTTTCATTTCCCAGGCTCGTTCCATCTTTCTTTTACAAAATCCCATGCTTCTACGAGTCTGGAGCCACTGCAACGAATCCCACTGGTCTGACACCAACTGCCAAAGGGGCAAGAAGGCTGCACCTTCTGACCTCCTCTAACCCCACAAGAGGAAGACAGAATCACCATCAGTAGCCTCCCTCTAGCCCTTTCAAAAACCCTGACACCAACTGTTCCTCCTGCAGCACCCACTACCTCTCTGCTGAATTTGATAATTTGCTGTAGTGGCCACACAGAACTCACAAATTATGGAGTTTATTAAGGAGGCAACAGGTTACAATTCAAGTACAGGAACACAGTCTGTCTCAGCACACTGTCTCTCAGCTGACAGTCTCTCTCAGTCTCTCTCCCAGCAGTGCTTGTCTCTTGCTATCTCTCTCTCTCAGCAGTGTGTGTCTCTTGGTGTCTCTCTCAGTAGTGCATGTCTCTTGAGGTCTCTTTCAGCAATGCGTTCTCTCACATGTCTCTCTCAGCAATGCATGTCTCTCGTGTCTCTCAGCTGGCAGTGAGAGATTTCTTCTGCCTCTAGGAGAGCTCCTTTTGAGCCTGGCAGAGTGGCAAATTAACCAATCCCAAGATCAGAGGTCTGCACACCTGAGAGAGAGAGAGAGCGAACTTCCCAGAAAATTAATTCGTGCTGCTCCCAACAGAAATACCCCAGGTGGATAACTTTAACAATCAGGACTACTCAGTTGTTTGTGGCAAATTCCACCATGGAGTTTAACAAAGAATTATGGCTAGAAAAACTACACTATGTAATTTACTACACCACATTTGTTTTTCACTAGTGTCTTCAATGCAGCTTGGACTCCTCCTTCCTTCAATACCATTGATTCTTGATCATATGCTATCTCCTGAAATGAATGAGAGTCAACCAATTCTTTCCAGTGGGACAATGACTCTGTGTATTCTTTCTATCATCTTTTGATGCATCATTCAATATTTTTCCCAAAGAATCCATCAATATTGCAATTTGAGGCTTGAATTATTTCTTCTGTTCTTTCAGCTTTTGATTTTCTAACTTCAGGTCTTTGCACACCTCATTATAATACTTTAATTTGTGTTCTCAACCTGTCCTTTCAAACCCAATTATTTAACTTCATCATTTCTTCCATTCACTTTAGGTACTCTCTGCCATTTCCACTCAAGTGGACCCAGGTGGTCACAAGCAAGCAGCATACAAGCCTACTACTTGCTAGCTTCCTTTAACTTTCAGTCCTGGAAGGGGTTTCTCTCATGGACCATGACTTTCCTGCATCGATGCACCCAAAACCTGTCTGCTTGCTCAAAATTCAAAAAGGCAAAAAGTCATTTTTTTTTTTTTTTTTCTCCAGGTCCTTTATTCAGACGCAAATCTTCTGTTCCCTCTGTAGTTCTGGGTGGGGCTCAGTTTTTCTACCTAAGCTCCCTACACTCTACACACAGGATTTGAAACAAACTGTGTTTCAAGAGCAAGTTTTAGAGTCTTTTCTGGCATCCATTTTTATTTTCTCTTCCTTTCTTGTCTTTTAATGCTTTCTTATGGATGATGTCCTTGATGTCTTCCCACAACTCATCTGGTCTTTGGTCATTAGTGTTCAGATCTATTCTTCAGATGGTTTCTACATTCAGGTAGTATATACTCAAGGTCATATTTTAATTCTATGAACTTTTAAATTTTCTTCAACTTCAACTTACATGTTGTTGTTATGTGCTGTCAAGTCAGACCCGACTCATAGCGACCCCTCCTTGGGTTTCCGAGGCAGTATCACTACGGAAGCAGATTGCCCCATCTACCTTCCAAGGAGTGGCTGGTGGGTTTGAACCTCCAGCCTTCTGGTTAGCAGTCAAGTGCCTTAGGCACTATGCTACCAGAGCTCCCTCAACTTACATAGGAGCAATTAATGGTCAGTTCCATAATAGGCCCCTGGCCTTATTCTGAATGATAATGTTTAGCTTCTCCATACTTTCTTTCAAAAGACATAGTCTATTTGATTCCTATATATGCCATCTGGTGAGGTTCACATGTGTAGTCACCATTTATGTTTGTTTAAAGAAGGTATTTGCAACTAATAAGTCTTGCAAAATTCTATCATGTGATCTCTGATATCATTTCTTTAACCAAGGTATATTTTCCAACTGCCAAAGGTTCTTTGTTTCCAACTTTTGCATTCCAATCACCAGTAATTTTCAATAATCTTGATTGTCAATGTCAGACTGCAGAAGTTGGTAAAAATCTGTAATGTCTTCATCTTTTCCTTTACTGGTTGGTGCATAAATTTGAATAATAGTAGTAGTAACTGGTCTTCCTTGTAGGTGTATGGATATTATCATCCTATTACTGATAGTCTGGTACTTTGAGATAGATCTTGAATTATTCTTTTTAACAATGGATGTGACATGATTCCTCTTCTATTTTAATTGTCAGCATAGTAGACCATATAGTTATCTGATTCAAATGTCCAGTATCAGTCCATTCCAGCTCACTAATACCTAGGGTATCAATATTTATGCATTCCATTTAATTTTTCACAATTTCCAATTTTCCTAGATTCATACCTCATACATTCCACATTCCGATTATTAATGGATGTCTGCAGCTGTCCTCATTTTGAGTCATGTCATGTCAATAATTGAAGGTCCCAAAAGCTTTACTCCATCTATGTTTTTCAGGTCAGCTCTACTGTGAAGAGGCAGCTCTTTCCCAGTTGTATTTGGAGTACCCTCCAACATGAGGTGCTCATCTTCTGGCATTATAACAGACAATGTTTCCCTGCTATTCATAAGGTCTTCAGTGGCCAATTCTTTCAGAAATTCACCTGGCCATGCCCTTCTTTCTTAGTCTGTCTTAGTCTGGAAGTGCTGCTGAAACCCATCCACAATGGGTGATGTTGCTGTTATTTGAAATACTGGTGACATAGCTTCCAGCACCACAACAATTTGCAAGCCACCACAATACAAATAGATGAGTGGTGGATTTTTTTATGTATGTATATACTAAAATATATCTGTGATATTTCATGTAATGTTTTTAATCTCTAAAGACAAATAAAGATTGGATTTATAAAGATACTGGCAATAAAAGGCAATAAAAATGAAATATTTTTTTTAAATGAAGCATTCAACTTCTGTCATAACTGAATCATGACAGAGTTGTTGGAAAATAACCCCTTTGTAAGTCAGGGACTACTTGTAGAATATGGGGGATGGTGAATGGGTTAAGAGAAGTTGTAGATAATTGTCTTTCCTTGAACACCTCCTATTATTAGCATTATGTTAGATATTTGACATACCATGCCCCTTTCAATCTTCACAACCATTTTCTGAGAGTGCTACTATTATCCTCTTTTTAAAGACAAGGAAATTGAGGCACAGAGAGTTTAGGTAACTTACAAATGCTTTCACAGTTACCAAGTAAGGACCAACTGGCTTCAAACCTAGGATTGCTTGATCCAAAGCCCATGATTCTGATATCAGTAAGTTGCCCTCATTTGTTGAAGATGCACTTAGATTAACTCAAATTCCACGTCAAGATAAGCTGTATTATCAGTCTTTTTTATTCATTTACTGAGGGTCAGAGGCAGGAAGTTTTATTCTTTCATTTATACAAAGAATATATCTTAGTCTCATGATGAAATCTTCAAATATTTGAAGATTACTACCCTTGTTAGGTGCCATCAAATCAGCTCTGACTCATAGTGCCCCTATGTACAACAGAACGAAACACTGCCCAGTTGTGGGCCATCCTCACAATACTTGCTATTCTTGAGCCAATCATTGCAGCCACTGTGTGAATCCATCTTGTTGACGGCCTTCCCCACTTTTTGCTGACCTTTTGCTTTAGCAATCATGATATTCTTCTCCAGGGAATGGTCCCTTCTGACAACATGACCAAAGTAGGTGAGATGAAGTCTGGCCTTTCTTGCTTCCAAGAAGCATTCGGCTTGCTCTTCTTCCAGGATACATTTGTTCATTCTTTTGGCAGTCCATGGTGTTTTCAGTATTCTTCACCAACACCATAATTCTAAAGCATAAACTCTTCTTTGGTCTTCCTTATTCATTGTCCAGCTTTCACATGCATATGAGGTGATTGAAAATACTGTGGCTTGGGTTAAGTGCACCTTATCTTCAAAGTGACATTTTTGCTCTTCAACTCTTTAAAGAGGTTTTTGCAGCAGATTTGCCCAGTGCAATACCATGCCTGACATCTTAACTGCTGCTTCCGTGGGAGTTAGTTACTCTGGGAACAAAGTGGAAGGATTGCAGTGGTATCACTAGGGTTGGTGTCACCCAGTAATGCATGGTGTCACACACACTCCTATAGACCTGCTCCTGTAGCAGACCATATATAATCCTTGGTAATGCTTAGTATCAATCTTAATAATAGAATAACAGTGATAAAGATAGTTGTAAGTTACTTAAATGTAATAATTCTTAAATTAAATGGATACTAACAGCAAAATTCTTTTATAAAATCTTTTGGTATTGATTAATAGTACTACTGGTAACTGACTGGAAGCCTTTTTTACCTTTTGTCCTTCTTTTCCTTTAATTACTACTTCATTTCAGAAAAATTATTGAAATAGGTTCACAAATATTATCACAATATTGTAGCTAAAACACCAAAAAATTTGACAAAATTAGTGACAATAAAAGCACTGGCAGCAACAAAAGCAACAGTGCGTGCTTGTAGTGCATGCAGAATAAACCACATGATTCAACATGTCATATTCACCACACCAGGTGACACTGTCAGAAGGATGACACCAAATAACTGTCTATAAAGTTTTTGTGCAGTGTTTCAGCTGTAATTTATTATTTTTTATATAAACATCCCTGTAAACAGTTATAACAACAAAATTTTTTTCATAAGCCAATGTATTGATATACCAACAAGGTTAAAATTTTATGCTAATTTACTTTTTGAATTTTCTCTCATGCTTTCCAGTCAGAGCTGTCATTATTACTTGAGACTCTTGGTGGTGCAAACAGTTAACATACTCAGCTGCTAATAAAAGGGTTGGAGGTTTGACTCCACCCAGACGTTCCTGGGAAGATAGGGCTGGTGATCTATTTCCAAAAATCCAGCCACTGAAAGCTTTATGGAGCACTTGGAGTCCCCTCATAAGTTGGAATTAATTGACTAGAGGGAAGCAGAAAAAAGGGAGGAAAAAAACCCAAAAACTTTTTATTTATTATTTCTGGTATAGATTTTGACTATAGTACTTATGACACATTATTTTTTTCTATCCCTCCCTCTGTCATCAAGACTATAATTTTATACTAGCATCCTCAACACCTATTGTAGTGCTTAGTGCCCCAAACCAAACCAAACCAATCCCATTGCCAATGAGTCAAGTCTAACTCATAGCAATTTTTTTTTTTTAATTGTGATTTGGATGAAGATTTACAGAGAAAATTCACTTTCCATACAGCAGTTCATATATACTTTGTCTCATGCCATTGACCACAGTTTACCACAATGCAACAGCTCCCCTCCCACTTCCTCCCCATAGTTACCTCTTCTCAGTGTCCATCCTTCCATACACTCCTGCTCCCTGAGCTGTCTCCCTGTGCATAAGCAGTCCTTCTTTCTTCCATGATTGTTCTCTCCAAGGAGTGTATCTACTTGAGGTAAATGTTTAACTCACATGCCTGTATTTTGTTTGGCTGGAAACCACAGGTGTGGGTTCAATTCCAGACTTGAAGGGCAGCTAGGGGCCATAGTCTCAGTGGTTCCACCAGGCTCTATCAGACCAGCAAATCTGGTTACCCCTTTTTTTTTCCCCTCCAAATGATTTTGAGTTTTGTTCCACATTGTTCTCCCTCTCTATCAAGGATCTCCTACATAGATCCCCTTCCAAGTAAATGACAGTGGTAGCTGGGCACCATCTAGTTCTTCTGGTCTCATAGTTGTATAGGCTGCAGATTGGATGGAGTACCAGTCACTAGGACTAATTGTTTCCATGAATTTTGGTTTTCTTCATTCTTCTTTGCTCTGAACGAGGAGAGACCCATCGTTGCATCTAGATGGCAGCTTGCTAGCTTTTAAGATCCCAGTCGCTACTCACCAAAGTAGGAGGTGGAACAATGTTTTGTATAATATGTTACGCCAATTGAGCTTGATGTCCCCTGCGACTATGGTCCCAAGCCCACATGTTCAACTACTCAGTCCCTCTGGGTAGCTGGCTGTGACCAAGCAGTGACCACAACCTTGCCCCTTGTCAGCTCTACTATACACGTAGGAATTCTGATCATTCACATAAACTTATAGGACCACTGTCTGCCAACCCCATATATGTTCTTGGATACCCTTCCATTTCATAGACATGTGTAATCGTTTAGCCTGTCCACCCATCTATCCATCCATATACCCATGTTTGCCTTCACTGACAATGCAGTACTGTATGTGCTAAAGGGTTCATATTTGTTGTCTGTACCACCCATGTATCTACCTCTCTATGTCTTTCTCATCCTCAATGACTCATAGCAATCTTATAGGACAGATTAGAACTGTCCATAGAGTTTCCAAGGCTGTCAATATTTATGGAAGCCAACTGACACATTTTTCTTTTGCAGAGCTGCTGGTGGGTTTGAACCACTGACCTTTCATTTAGCAGCCGAGTGCTTAATCACTGTGGCACAGTCAGCTCTTTTGGCTGTTAACTGAAAGGTTGGTGGTGTAGGCCTACACAGATATGCATCTAACATTGAGTATGTGCCTAATAACTTGCTTTAAGGATGAAACAGAGTAGCCCAAACTCCTTGGACAGCCTTCCATAGTCTCATCTCACCCTAGCTCTCCAGTGTGTCTCTTCATTGCTGGCTATTCTCTTATAAAGGAGCTCTGGGGGTGCAGTCGATAAGGCATTTGGTTGCTAACCAAAAGGTCAGTGATTCAAACCCACCAGCTTCTCTGCAAGAGGAAGATGAGGCCATCTACTTCTGCAAAGATTTACAGCCTTAGAAACCAATGGGGGTCACTACGAGTCAGAAATGATTTGATGGTAGTGGGATTCTCTTGCAAACCACAGTGCCTTGAACAGTAAGTTTAGAATTTTCCCACCCTGCTAGCTTTACCCAGTATGTGGCTTTCATCTGGACCAATCTTCTCTTCTCCCTTCCTCTATGCCAGTTGAAACCCTCCTCATTTTTCAGATATGCCTTTTCCATGAAGCTTTCTCATGCTCTGTAACACCTGGTTGATCCGTCTTTTACAGCATTGATCAGAGAGTTATTTTGTGAGGACTCAGCCACAGTGGTGCTAAGGATATTTTGCAGGGTGGAAATAATAAGGCTACAAAACCAGAGAACCAACCCCACTGCCATACTATCAGTTCTGACTTATGGTGATCCCATGTGTTACAGAGTAGAACTGAACTTCATAGAGTTTTCTCTGCTTTCTTCTGTGGCACTGCTGAGTGTGTTCAAACTGACAACCTTTAGGTTAATATTGAGAGAAAACCATTTATTTGGGCTGTTATAGATTGAATTTTGTCCCCCAAAATGGTATGTTGAAGTCTTAATTCCTCTGCTTGTGAATATGACATTTTTTTGGGGGGGAAAGGGGGAAATAGCATCTTTTTTTTGCATTTAAGTTAACAAAGTCATACTAGATTAGGTGGGTCCTAACCCTAATCCCTCCTGACTAGTATCTTATAATAGAGAAGGCAGCCATAGACATAGAATTTCTCACAGACAGGAAGGAGATACCATGTGATGATGGAGTGTGAAGCATTGTTAAGCAGCAAAGGAACACCAAGAAATACCAGAGGCTGCAGAAGCTGAAAGAGACAAGAAAGGATCTTCTTCTACAACCCAGAGAGAGAGAGAGAGAGAGAGAGAGAGAGAGAGGGAACGGCCTTTCCAATGCCCTGACATTGAACTTCTAGCCTCCAAAACTGTGAGAAAATAAATAAACTGCTATTCTTTAAAGCCACCCACTTTGTGGTATGTTGTTGTAGCAGCTCTAGGAGACTAAGACAGACTCTATATTGATGACACATAATACATAGCCCCATCTCAGATGCACAGATCTCACTTCTGAGTAAATGTAAAGAAAAGAAAAAGTAAAAGAAACAAGTATATAATAGGTACAAAGTATATAGTTAGAACATGATCAGGCCAAATTATTTTTCTGTCTTAATTTTCTTTGGAGGGGTAGTGAGCTGGACTGAAGAACCCCCAGCTTCCCAGCAGCCCATGTTCCCCACAGCAATAGTCACAGAGGTATGGGGAGAGAGATGCTTCTCCCTCTCAGGTGGCTGGAACCACGGGAGACCCTTGGCTTCTATTACTCTACTGTTTCTGTTATGTGGGTCTACATGTGGGTCCTGTTATGAAAAAGGTTGAGGAGCACTGGCCTTAGTCAAAGCAAGACAAAACCATACACACATACTGCAATGAGAAATGGCATGCTCTCTGTGGCACAATAGGGAGGCAGGAATCAAGAGCTATATCCCAAACCCATCCATTATATCTAGATGACTTTGAGCAAATCACTTTAACTTTCTGAGCTTCTGTTTTTCTCAGAGAATTTATTTAAAAAAACTGCTTTTACTTGAGATTAGACAAAAGCCATGATTTGAGGTTTGTAGCCCCATCCCCACTTCAGTCAGAGCAGTTCCCTTTGGTCTCCTTTATATACTTGGGGAGCAGACAGGGTTCTACTGGAGAAAATTTTCTACCACAGTAAAGTGTCCAAAGTCATTGTACTGACTGAGTGATATCCACAATTCCACCAATGCTGGCATCCTCCAAGTCTGTGAAGAATGTGTCCTATTATCCCACTTAAGGAGCCCCCATGGCATATTGGTTAAGTGCTTGGCTAATAACTGAAAGGTTGATAGTTCTAGCCCACCTGCCACTCTGCCAGAAAAAAGACTACTCCTGTAAAGATTTCAGCCTAGAAAACCCTGTGGGGCAGTTTTACCATGTCCTATGGAGTCATTATAAATCAGATCAGCTCAACAGTTGATTCTGACTCATAGTGACTCTCCTGGGGTTTCCAAGGCTGTAAATCTTCACAGAAGCATACTGCCTCATCTGTCTCCCATAGAGCAGCTGTTGGGTTTGAACCACCAACCTTTTGGTTAGCAGCTAAATTCCTTACCACAGCACCACCAGGGCTCCTCACAGATCACTTAGTATTCCCACCAATAATTACCCTGCTTAAAGTCAGTAAATTAATATAGTTTAGTCCAAAACCTTTTTCATTCTTACTTTGTTTGTTTTTCTGATCTGGTAACTTGATCATTTGGTCTTTGGAGAAAATCGAGCGTGAGGTGAGGTAAAAACTTTAATAATATATGTGTGAAATCTAACCATTGAAGGCAAGTATTATGGTTCCTCCTGGAAGAGGAATATGAATGTTTTGGGGGCATACAATGCCATATATTAAATCTTCAGGTGGTTTATTTCTCTCCCTCTCAATTATTCTATGACTGGGAACTAACTTTAGAAAAATACAGTCTCCAGATTGTGTGCTAGTCACACAGTAATTTAACAAATATTTGTGACAACCATATGTTCCATTTGCCCACAAAATGACAAGGGTGTCCTTCTTGTGGATTGGATGATTTCTACTAATTACTTTTTCTTTTCTGTTTCTTATTTTGGAAACAGAAATAATTTTGTTACATCAGTATAGATGTAACAAAGCATTTGGCATTTCAGCATTCTTCACGTGTACAGTTCACTAGTATTAATTGTGCAACCATCACCATCAGCCATTTCCAAAATTTTCTACACCCTTATTAGAAGCTCACCGCTAATTATATTTAACTTCACCATTTACCCAGAAAGTCAAGCACCTTCTCTGTACCAGCACTGTGGTCCCCCAGGCTGGGTTTTTATTGATTGACAAAGGACTCAGCATGTTCAAAACAGAACTGGATCAAAACAACCACCTGTTTCTGAATCTGTTAAATCAGTGATAAGTAGTAGTAACAAAAGGATGGTGGGTCCTGAATGAATTACAGGATCCAGAATCAGACCTCTAGCTATGCTTTGGTTTCATCTTAGATATTACTTTTTAAGAGACTCTGAATGTATGTTGTCTGCTTTGTTTTAGATCATGTGGTTTCTAACAGTTTGGTTTGCACATTAGGAGTTCACCGTTGGCATGGGCATTCACACAGACCTTGACCACTACAGAGTCCTGCTTTCTGAGTCAGACTTTGTCTTTGAGGCACAAAGTAAGTTGGTGAATGAAGGTATCTTTTAGGTTCAAGGTGCCTCTTTACCCATTCATGAATATGATTTATTCACATGTTTCCACACACTGGCTTCTATCTCCATCCAGTCTTGTTTATGTAAGGTGGTTTCAAATCAATCAGCCCCTGTGAGGCCTCCTCCTTTGCCACAGTAAGAACTCACAGACACACCCTGCGCTATATAAACATACTCTTTCATAACGGCCCAACACATCTTTTCCATTTATAGACCATGCATTTCCTTCTCTTATTCTGCCTGAGTACCTTAGGTTCCTAGTGCTGCTGTAACACAAATACCACAAGTGGGAGGCTTTAAAAAACAGAAATTTATTTTCTCATAGTTCTGGAGGCTAAAACTCCAAAGAGTCTCAGCCATGTTGATTCCTTCTGTAAGCCTCTCTCCTAATTTCTGGTGTCTGTCAGCAATCCCTAGCATTCCTTTGCTTATCCTTGCATGGAGTCTGTCTTCCCACATGGTGAGTTTGTCTGTGTCTATTATGCTTATTTTTTATAAGACACCATTCAGGCTTAGGACCTACCTTTCTCTCGTATGACCTCATTACATAGCAAAAGAAAAGCCCTATTTCTAAAAGGTCATATTTATAGGTATAGGGTTTAAGACTTCAATGTATATTTTTAAAGGATACAATTCCATCCATAACAGATAATAATGTTTCTATCTTCACTTAAAAGCTG
>NW_006921781.1:4163181-4168484 GCF_000298275.1 Orycteropus afer afer
CTTGACTCATAGCGACCCCTCCTTGGGTTTCCGAGGCAGTATCACTACGGAAGTAGATTGCCCCATCTTCCTTCCGAGGAGTGGTTGGTGGGTTTGAACTGCCAGCCTTCTGGTTAGCAGTCAAGTGCCTTAGCCACTACGCTACCAGAGCTCCCTTAGTATTCCCATTATTGCTATAAACATGTGAAGGGCAGAGTTTCTATACCAGGGCAGAAACTATGGTGAGGTGATTGAAGCACTTAGCTCAGCTGTGATATGTAAAAACTCAGACCAAATTCACTGCCTTTGAGTTGATTCCAACTCACAGCAACCTCCTTTGAGTTTCTGAGGCAGTTAATCTTATGGAAGTAGATTGCCCAGTCTTGTAGGAAAACTAGGTCCTTACCCCCTGTTGTGAAGAGCCAAAGATCACAAGAAGTTGAAGAGGGAAAGCAAAAGGTTATTGATTATTGACATCCAAGGAGTCAGAGAGAATCACTTCTCTAAAATGTCTGTCCCCTTGAGCAAAGGGGTAAACGTGATTATATAGGGAGATGGGAACGGGGCAGAAGATCCCTTGGACTGCCAGGAATGTCTTTGTTCTTCTCTTTCCTGGTTACTACAGATTCAGTGTCCCTCTTCCCAGGGTCATCTTGTTTCATATGCTATGGTTCTCAGCTGAAAACAATCATGGGAGAGGGTTATGCTTAGAAGAATACATAAGTGAAAATAGCAAATCTGAGGAACTGAACATCTGTAGAAAGATTGGCTATTCTATTTACTTAAAAAAAGAACTGATAGGGAGGGAAAAATAGCAAGTTAGTCACTTAAATCATGTCCACTTTCATCATGCCTCCTAGCCTGTGAAAATTCTACAGTTTTCAGTGAGGGGACCCTGTAGCCTTCCATCTCAGCCTTCCACAATCTTTCTTCCATGGAGTGGCTGGGGGGTTTGAATCACCAACCTTCTGATTAGAGGTCAAATGCACTATGCAACCAGAGCTTCTTGTGATATGTAAAGAAGCCACAAAAATATAGTCAAGATAAAGAATATTTTAAAACAATGTTTTTTAAAATTAAAATTAATGCAAAAATTTATTATGAATAAAATATCAAAAATTTCAAAAGACAAGATGAGGATATTTCCTTTTACTATTCCTTTTCCTTTCAGATTTTTTATTTTACCTTAGCCTCCAATATGATCCAGCATGGCACTGCTGTGATCCTGTTTGTGTCAGTCTGGATCTTCTAGAGAAGCAAAACCAGTGAAGTGTGCATTAATGCATAGTCCTCGGTTACGAATGTTTAACTTATGAATGGCTCTTATTTACCTTTAATGTGATGTAAATTTGCCCTCTTTTTGAAATATTTGAACCAACCCCTACATGAAACAAATTCTTCCCCATAATCACCTTCACTTGCTGCACGTGCAGTTTTTAAATAATTGAAAAGACTTCAAGTCTTTTTTTTTTCCTCACTAAAGTAAGATTAAATGAGAACTATATGCATCTGTTTCAACTTACCTATAAATTTGACTTAAAGACACAGTTAGGAACATGTCTCATTCATAACCCAGAGACTGCCAATACATAGAGAAATTTATTCCAAGGAAATGGCTCACACAATTTTGGGGGCTGGCAAGTCTCAAATCCATGGGAAAGGTAACAGGCTGAAGACTTCTGCTTGCTTACATGGTTGTAGGCGCTGACATACCCAAAATCTACAGGTCAGGTGGCAGGCTAAAGGCCTCTGCTGGCCCAAGAGGTTGTCAAGATTGGTAAATCCAAAATCTGTAGGCTAGAGACTTCTGCAGATTTACAAGCCAAGAACTGGAGATAAAGTGATGAGAAGAGTGCATATTAAGAAAGAGAGTGAACTTTGCCAGAACATACATTTATATACTGGAGGCAGTCCACACTACAAGGAAACTCTCCTTTCAATTGATTGGCTGCTTAAATCAGATCACACAATAGAAGGTGGTTACATCATGTCTGCCAAACCACTGAGAATCATAGCCTAGCCAAGTTGATATATAACATTAATCATCACACTGTTTTTATTCAAAAGTTTGATATTTTGTTAATCACGAGGTTTTTTTGCATTATTTTATATTTTATTAAAAACTTACTGCTTTAAAATACTATTTTTCTTGATTGTTAGGTTATTTGGGGTTCCTTAAATTTTACAGCTGAGGAAATGTCTCACTGTATTCACACAGCAGCACTAGGTAGCCAAAACAAGATGTAATCCATACTGAAGACTGAAGTCAGAAGTTTAGTCTCCATTATTTGAATTAGAGGAAGCAATGCTGATTGTTACTCCAGATAGCCAGTTGAGACTGTTACAACTTTTGTAACTGTGTGGCCTTATCTAACTGTTGTTAGATGCTATATTAGGTGTTGTTATGGTTTGAATTGTGTCCCCCCTAAAATTTATGTTGAAGTACTAAGCTCTGATACCTATGAACTTAAACTTGTATGAAAATAAGATCTTTCAAGCTGAGCTTGTATTGAGTGATAGTGTATTGAGTGATACTGAGTGTATAGAATGATCCTTGATCCAGTTTGAGGGGTGTCTTAAAGAAACAAGAGCTACAGAGACACAGACAAAGGAAAGATGAGCAGGAGAAGACAGAATTATGCTGTAGCTGCAAGCCGAAGAATGACTTGGGCACCAAGAAGCTGGGAAAGACAAGAAAGGTTCTTCACATACAGCCCTCAAAGAAAGCATGGCCTTACAACCTGGAATCAGACTCCTAGACTCCAGAACTATGAGACAATAAACATCTCTGTTGTGATAAGCCACTCAATTAATGATATTTTCTTATGGAAGCTCAGGAAATAATTGTTGTTGGGTGCTGTGGTGTTGAATTTTTTTCCCCTAAATTTTATTGTGATTAGGGAGAAAGTTTACAGAGTAAATTCATTTTCCATATATCAGTTCATACACATTTTGTCTCATGACATTGTCTGCAATTTCCCACAATGCAACAGCTTTCTTTCCACTTCCTCCCCATAGTTACCTCTTCCCTATGTCCTTCCCTCCTATTCACTCCTGCCCCCTGAGTTGTCTCCCTGTGCATACACAGCCCTTCTATTCTTGCAAGATTTATCTGTACATATACCTAACGTAAATGTTCAGCTCATATGTCTATCTTTTGTTTGGCAGGAAGCTGCAGGAATGGGTTCAATTCCAGACCTGAAGGGCAGCTAAGGGCCATAGTCTCAAGGGTTTCACCAGGCTCTATCAGACCAGCAAAACTGGTCCCTTTTTTTTATTTTTTGTATTTTTTTTATGATTTTGAGTTTTGTTCCACATTGTTCTCCCACTCTATGCAGGATCTCCTACATAGATCCCCCTCCGACTGGTTGACAGTGGTAGCCAGCACCATCTAGTTATTCTGGTCTCATAGTCACACAGGCTGAGGATCTCATGATGTACCAGTCCCCTGGACTAATTGTTCCATGCCTCTTTGTTTTCTTCATTCTTCTTTCTCTGGATGAGGAGAGACCCATTGTTGTATCTAGACGAGTGCTTGCAAGCTTTTAAGATCCCAGTTGCTACTCACCAAAGTAGGATGTGGAACAATGTTTTTCTGCAGTATGTTATGCAAATTAAGCTTGATGTTCTGTGGGGCCATAGTCCCTAACCCAGAGGTCCAACTACTCACTCCCTCTGGACAGCTGGCTGTGGCAAAGAAGTCATCACAAACTTGTCCTGCTATATATGGGTCTGCTACATACCTGAACATTCTTACAGAACTTACAAATATGCTTTTACATACATTGTCTGCCAACCCTATACATGGTCATGGGCACATTCCCCCCAGCCTAGACATACCTGATCGTTCAGCCTGTCCACCCATGTATCTTACCTGTATATCAATATTTGCCATCACTGACAACACAGTGCTTTACATGCAAAAGGATTCATCTTTGTTGTATGCACCTCCCATGCACCTCTCTATGTCTTCCTCTTCCTCAATGCTACTGGTTGCTTGCTCACATTTGGTGCATTGCCCTTCCCTTTACCCAAATCAACATTTGTATTTACCTATCTAGCAGTGTTCTCTCCCCTCACATCCATGGTAACCAACAAAGAAAGTTTCATTCCATATATAAACCTTTCCTTGATTTTTCACAATAACAGACTAATACAATATTTGTCCTTCTGTGATTGACTTATTTCACTCAGCATAATGTCCTCCAAGCTCATCTACGTTATGTAGTGTTTTGCAGATTCTGTGTTAATTTTTAGGGTTGCACAATATTCCATTGTGTGTATGTGCCATAGTTCGGTTATCCATTCTTCTGTTGATAGGCACTTAGGTTGTTTCCATCTTTTTGCTATTTTAAATAGTGTTGTGATGAAAATAGGTGTGTGTATATCTGTTCTTGTCCTAGCTTTCACTTCCTTAGGATACGTACCTAGTAATGGAATGGCTGGGTCAAATGGCATTTCTAATTCCAACTTTTTAAGGAATTGACCTATTGATTTCCATGGTGGTTGTGTCATTTTACAGTCCCACCAGCAGTGTATGATAGTCCCAATCTCTCTACATTCTCACCATCATTTGTTATTTTCTGTCTTGTTGAACTTTGCTATTAGTGCTGGGGCAAGATGGTATCTCATTGTTGTTTTGATTTGCCTCTCTAATGGCTAATGATCATGAGCATTTCTTCATGTACTTGTTGGTTGCCTGAGTATCCTCTTTGGTGATGTGTCTATTCATGTCTTCTGCCCATTTTTTAATTGGATTGTTTGTCGTTTTGGTGTTGAAGTGTTGGAGTTTTCTATAAATTTTAGAGATAAGTCCCTTGTCAGATATGTCATTGCTGAAAATTTTTTCCCAATCTGTAGGTTCTCTTTTGACTCTGTTGGAGAGGTCTTTGGAAGCACATAAAAATTTAATTTTTAGAAGGTCCCATTCATTCTGCTGTTTGTGCATTTTGGGTTATGCTTAGTGGTCCTTTTATGCCACATATAAGGGCCCTAAATTTGTCCCAATTATTTCCTTGAGGAACTTGTTAGTTTTCGGTTTCACATTTGAGTCTTTTTATTATTATTATTATTCTCTTCATCAACAAGCAGGCTTGGGAAAGTTAAATCAGCTGCCAAGGGTCACAGTGTAAGTGGGAAAGGACGATTCAAATACAATTGTTTTGTGCTTTTATAATTTTTTTAAAATTTATAATTTATTTTATATTTGTTGTTAGTATTGAATCTACATAGCAGAACATACACCAGTTCAGCAGTTTCTGCTTGCACAGTTCACTGGCACTAAACACATTCTTCAAGTTGTATAACCATTCTCACTTTTGTTT
>NW_006921781.1:4169434-4190097 GCF_000298275.1 Orycteropus afer afer
TGTTCTTCTTCTTCAATAGTGCTTTGCTTATCTGAGGTCTCTTTCCTTTCCATATAAAGTTAGTGATTGGTTTTTCCATATCCTTAAAGAATGTTGATGGGATCTGGATTGGGATTGCATTGAATGTACAGATTGCTTTGGGTTGTATTGACATTTTCATAATGTTCAATCTTCCTATCCATTATAAACGTGCTCATTTTTAACTATCATTTTAATTATCTTACAGGAAAAATGTAGACACTTTTGCTGATACATTCTTGAGTCAGTGTTGCTATAATGCCACATTTAAGTTCCACGTTCAGTAAGGGTCTATGGGTTCACCATGAGTCTGTTTTTGTAGTTCCTGGTTGGTGTAAATGTTTAACATTCTCAGCTGGTAACTGAAAGGTAGGAGGTATAGTCCACCCAGAGGCCTTGGAAGAAAGTCCTGGCAACCTACTTGTGAAAAATCAGTCACTGAAAACTCTATGGATTCCAGTTCTCCTCTGACACACATGGGGTTGCTATGACTTGATGGCAGCTGGTAACTGTGTGCTATCCACCACGCTAGGTAACTATCCTATGTTATTTCATTTAATGCTTGAAGAGTCTAGATTGAAGGTAGGTATTCAGGTTCATTTTGAAGAAATAAAATCCAAGACTTAAAATGGGTCACAAAATGAGTAAGAAAGATCTTTCTGGCTGCTTTGTGAGATAATAGGGAATGTGGGGAGCCTGGTAGGAGGCTGGAGTATGAATACATTCATAGTCAAGTATGAATGTATTATCCCTTAATGATTCTGGCCCAGACTTGAGAGGAAAGGAAGCAAAGAGGTAGATAGATTAAAAAGATATTTAAATATTTGGCTTCAAATGATAGCTAGTTTCTTCCCTCTTCTACTCTCATACTACCCCACCACCCCAACAAAATCCAGGTAGGAACAGGACAGGTAGAAAGCTACACCTTTAGCCTGCCCTTGGTTAATAGCACCTAGAACATATTTAGTTTGGAAAAATGAGGGAACTGATATCTAAAGTGGAGCTTGGAGGTTGTCTATTGCTATTTATTACCATGGAGTCAGCCCCCAACTAATGGTGAACCCATACACAACAGAATGAAATGCTGTCCAGTCCTGCACCATCCCTGTGATTAGTTGTGGACTGGACTATTGTGAGCCATAGGGTTTTCACTGGCTGATTTTGGAAGTCAGTCATCAAGCCTTTCTTCCTAGTCCACTTACTCTGGAAACTCTTAGTCTGAAACATGTTCAGCATCATAGCAGCATGCAAGTCTCCACTGACAGACAGATGATAGCTGTGCACGAAGTACATTGGCCAGAATCAGATTCTACTACTGAATCAGCACTGCCATCTAAAGTTACATACGGATGTCAAGTATGTGCACTACTCTACTTGACCCATTGCCTCCTTGCTATCTGCCATCCTTTCACCTTAATTATGCTTATTACCAAAAACCCAACCCAACCCATTGCTGTCTAGTCAATTGTAACTCAAAGAGACATTATAGCACAGAGTGGAACTGCCCCATAGGGTTTCCAAGGCTGTACATCTTTATGCAAGCAGATTGCCACATCTTTCTCCTGAGAGGCTGGTTGCCCCCAATCACCAAGTTAGCAGCATTATCCACTGCACCACTGGAGTTCCTGAATGCTTATCATGGATCCTGTTAAAAAGCCAGGAATAACTCAGCACCAGTCCCTCTAGCCAAACAATAAGAAAAAAAAAAGAGGATTCAAGCCCAACTTTATGATTCTTTTACAGGCACCAAGGGCATTGTCTCAATGCCTAAGTCACCAGACAGGGTGGCCCAGGGATGCTTGTTAGCTGACCCCCTGGGAACAATTGTGACTCATCTGTTTATTGCAGAGCAAAGGTAACTTGGGCTGCAAAAATTCACAGCTGCCTCCCAGGATATCGTGGTACCTAGAAATGAGGGCACTGGACTTCAACTGGAAATGTCTGTATTGGCACAGAACCAGGCTAGATGAAGTGTGCCCCACAAGAGGACGTGCCATGGGGACATGAGTGTTGTGCACGCAAGCACTCATTTTACATAACTCAGAACATCACAGCTGAGGAGCTGTTTCAAGTCACTCTCATTATCGTCTTACTGAGCAGCTTGCAGGCTAGTTATCATTAGCTATTTGTGCTTTGCTATTTACATTTTAGATATGTCAGCCCACAGCTAGACTTACTTTCTTAGAAGAAGTCAAGACTATTGACTTGACTTCACGGCAGCCATAATAGTCACACCGGTATAATTTATTAATGGTATATCATATTCTGTGGCACTGTGTTATTCATGTTATATTTTGTTGGTAGTTGCCATTGAGTCTGATCTGACTCATGGTGACCCCATGTACAATAGAATGAAATGTTGATGGTCTTACACCATCTTCATGATTGTTACATACTTGAGTTCATTATTGCAGCCATTGTGTATTTTGAGTGACTTCCAAAAAGGCATTCATCTCCTAGCACTATAATATTTCATTGAGGATAATATTTCACTGTGATCCATAGCACTTATACTGTTAATTTTCAGAAGTAGATTGCCACGGCTTTCTAGTCTGTCTTCATCTGGAAGCTCCACTGAAACCTGTGTACCAAGAATAACCCTGCTGGTATTTGAAATATTGGTTGCATATCTTCCAGAATTATAGCAACATGTAAGCCACCATGGTACAACAAATTGACAGATGGTTGGTGGTCATGCTATATACATTACCTCTAATTTAATAGTCTCAACTGAGGCTACACACATGCATTAGCTGAGGAGCTTTAAAATAATGATGCCTGAACCCACCTTCTAAAGGTTCAAATTTAATTGATCTTGGGGAGGGAAGTCCTGAGCTTCAGCATTTTAAGGTTTTCCAAGAAATTCTAATGTGCAGACAGAGTTCAAAACTACAATTTCATTCATTGCAACAATCCACAAGGTAGAGATTTTTGGCTTCATTTTGTGGATGAGGAAAATAGGGCCCAAACAGAGTCAATGGCAGTTCAAACGAATAAGGATTTCAACATTGAATCCACCTGGCCACCACCCCTTGCCCAATTGCTTCGCATACTGTTCAGTGAGTTCTTGGGCAAAGAGTGAGTGGGGAAACACACACACAAAGAGAAAAAGGAGTGCAGGTACCATCCCCCCCAACTCTTCCCCAAGGCCAGCTGTGCACTGTGGAAGTTGCCTGGGGATGAGGCTTAATAAAAGAGAGAGCTCTGAGAGGGCAAATAACTGGACTTCGTGGTTGCAGCAGGTCTTGGCCTCCATCCAGGTCAAAGGTGGCGGCACAGAGGAGACTTGGCAGAGATTTGAACAGGGTGGGGCTCGGCTGGGCCGTGCCCCAGGCATACTCTTTTTACCCTTTGCCTCATTCTATATTGCTGCAGGTAGATGGTCTTCCTTCCTCAATCCCTGCCTCCTCACTCTGTGCTTTGTCAGCCCTGGGGCTGGTGCCAAGTTTCTCCGGGTTATCTCTGACTTGTTTTTCTGAACCATCAATGTCAGCACAAGAAGGTTGCAGGAGCTTAGTCAACACTGACTGATACATTACTGAATGGAAAGGAAGCACCCTTTGGTTTTTGTCTCTCCAGCCATGAGAACCCTTAACCATAACTGTCTGGAATAAATACAGTCAAGTAGGGTTGTTTAAGTGCTTAGCTGCTAATAGAAAGGTTGGCAGTTCAAATCCACCCAGTGGCACTGCAGAAGAAAGACCTGGGAATATGCTTCTATAAATATCACACCTTTGAAAATGCTGTGGAGCTGTTCTACTCTGTCACATAAGGTCACTATGAGTCAGAATCATTTGAAAGCACCTAAAAACAACAGTAAAGGAGTTCTGGTGTCACAGTGCCTAAGACATTTCACTGCTAACCCAAAGCCCCCAGCCACTCTGTGGAAGGAAGATGAGGGACTCTACTTCCATAAAGATTTACCCCTCTGGAAACCCAATAGGGGTCACTATGAGTCAGAAGTGATTTGATGGCAATGGTCTTTTGGTTAACAACAACAGTATCATGAAGCTATACTTTTCTTCCTCACAGCTGAGAACCCATGAGGACAAGCTTTTGGCTTTCAGCCTCCTAGAATAGTGGACACAGATCAAGGAGCTGAGCTCCCTAGAAGACTCCTACTTCATAAATGAAGCTGAATCTCCTAGTCATTTCCAAAATCATCTCACGGAGTGGCTGTGAAAAATCAAACTCCAAGAGTTGAAAGAAGGTATAAAGGATTTCTAGAATTTGAGATGGGAAGTGTCTGGCCTTCCCTATACAGGCAGTCTTTGTGTTATGAACATCTGGCTTAAATACAACCCATAGTTATGAACCAACCCCTGTAAAGTCTATTATATTAACATTCAAGGTACGTACAATGGTTTGTAACAACAAACATGAGCTACTTTACGATGTGCATCAAAACATTATTATTTTGTTGTATTATTATATGAAAGATGTTTTAGTGTATCTAGAGGTGTTTCTTTAACTTTTTAATGCATAGAAAGTACTCTATACACTATATACTAAGACAAAAGTTTCACTAAGTGACATTAGATATGAACCATACTCAAATGTTCTGATTTACATACAAATTTGACTTAAAAACAGACTTAGGAAAGACCTCATTCATAATCCAGTAACTGCCTGTACTTCAGACATGAACACTACTCTTACATTCCCCACAAAGCCTTGGACAGAGCACCTTCATTCATTTATTTAACATTCATTAAAGGTGTATAATTCCGGGGATTCTTAGAAAAATAAGATATGTTCTGACTGTCTTTGTTACCAGTGCTGTTATAACAAAATAGTCAGAAGTGGGTGGCTTTAAAGAACAGGAGTTTATTTTCTCAGAATTTTGGAGGCTAAAAGTCTAAATCAGAGTCTTGAATTCCTTTCTTGCAGGTATCCCAGATGTTCCTTGGTTCCTTGGGGGTCCTCACATGGCATCTATCCTCTGTTTATCACCCGTCCCTGAGTGTGGTGTCTCTGTGTCTATTCTGTTCTTTTTATAAGTGTGAAGTGATTAGGTTTAGAACCCACCCTACTCCAGTATGATCTAATGAACATAACTGTGGTAGTTAAGATCACATGTCAACTTGACTGTGCCATGGTTTTGAGTGGCTTGGCAACTGGATGTAGTTATTTCCCATGATGAGATTATAATCACTTCCATGGTGGAATCTGCTGTGAGCAGCTAAGTAGTTGCCTTCAGAGTGTGGCCTGATTCCAGTGTATAAGGAGAAGCCTTAAGGAAGGTCTTGAGCTTTTTGTCATAGTTTGGATCCTGCCTTTGGCCAAGTTATCATCTCTAGTTCCTGGACTTGAACCAGTGGCCTGCCAGGTTGCCTGTTGATCTTGGGGTTTTGCCCTTTTACCTGCCCACATTAGGTTCATCATCCTCAGCATCCTGCAAGTGCCTGAGGGCCAGAAGCCCAAGGCTGAGGAGCCTTCACCCAGCCCTTAGAGCCAGCACTTTGAATTCGGACTTCTAGCCTCCTGAACTGTAGAAGAGTAAATTCCTGTTTGTTAAGCCATCCATTTGTGTCATTTCCAATATAGCAGCACTAGAGAACCAAGACAACAACAAAGAAAACCCTATTCCCAAACAGGATCATGTACATGGGTATAGGAGTTAGGATTCTAATACATATTTTGAGGAACACAATTCAATCTGTAGCACTGACCTTAAGTAGCTTGCAGTTGACCAAGGGAGAAGCCACATAGGAGCACTCATAGTAACAGAGGAAAGCACAGAGTGTGATGGGGACAATGGAGAGAGGCCCTGGATCCTGTCAGGAGTGGAAAGGGTAGATTTCCTGAAGGAGTATTTCCTGGGTGACTGACAGGAGTTAGCCAGGCAAAGAGTGGGGAAGGGGGTTTCTAAGTGAAGGAGTGGCTTACGCAAAGGAAAAGAGGTTCTGTCCCCTTGCCTCAATAAAGGGGTACTTCATGTTAAAAGGTCACATTTGCTTTGCTGCAGAAACTCTTCTTTCTCCAGGTTTCAGAGACTTGGACTCCCTTCTCCATGTTCAGGCCAAAAGGCTGAGTCCAAACTATGACTGAATTCCACCTCAGAATTTTTTTTTTCTTTCCTCAACAGAAACATGCAGTTCAGAAGGCCTGCCAGCCACACCAGAGAGTTTTCCCAAGAAGGTCTGTGCTGGGTAGAGCAGCTGCATGGTAGAGGGTGTGATCTTTGGATCAAAAAATAAGATTCAAGTAAGGCCAACAATGCACAAAGCCCATGAATTTATAAAGATGTCTCTTTACACATTATGTTTCATAATATTAAATGCCATAATAGGACCAGTAGATCGGTGTTAGGAGGGCAGCCAGCATACCTGGATTTCAATCCTGGCTCTACCACTTATGATGATGGACTAATCACTGCAGTCTCTGACAGTCAAGTTCTTTTACATATAAAATAGAGTGAAGGGCATGCCCAACAACCAATTCTGTCCATTGTTGAGGTCACAGTGTATTTTGAGTGCCTTCCTCTGATGGCACATTGCCTACAGCATTTCACTGCTAACCAGAAGGTTGGTGGTTCAAACCCATCAGCTGCTGTGGAAGGAATATGGGGCAATCTACTCCTGGAAAGATTTACTGCCTCAGAAACCCAATGAGGTTGCTATGAGTTGGAATTGACTCAACGGCAGTGAGGTGTTGACCAAGGGAGGATGAACCTAGGACATTCATCTCTCAGCACTGTAAGGGACAATTTTGTTGTAATCCATAGGACTTTTGCTCACTAATATTCAGAAACAGATCACCAGGCCTTTCTGGGTAAGAATTAGGTGAGATGACTCAGGACTTGGCTCACAGGAGGGGTCAACAAATGGTAGCTGGGCTTAATGTCTCTCTTGAGAACTGGTATTTGGGCCTAGAGAGAATAATGTCATGAAGCTAAGTTCCCAAATATTAGCTGGCATCGAGTCAGCTCCTAACTCATGAAGACCCCATGCACAAGGGAACAAAACACTGACTAGTCTTATGCCATTCCTGTGAGCAGATGTGAAATAGATCATTGTGATCTATAGGGTTTTCACTGGCTGATTTTCAGTAGATTGCCAGATCTTTCTTCCTAGTCTATCTTAGTCTGGAAGCTACACTGAAACCTGTTTAGTAACAAGAAAGCCTCCACTGATGGAGAGGCGATGGCTGTGCATGAAGTGGGAAGCTGGGAATTGAACCCGGATCCTTCACATAGAAGGCAGGAATTCTACCACTGACCTACCAATGTCTCTATAAGTTCCCAAACAGGCCTTTTAATTAGTGGAACTTCCCTCACCCTTCTCAGAAATGTTGGTCATAAGCCTCAACAGTGATAAGAGATAGTAGGATGAGTCAACATAAACCCATTACTACTATTTAGAAAAATACCTCCAATCTCATGTTGTCTGAGAGCCACTACATGGTATTATTCCAAAATGTGAAACCAACTGGGGATCAGAGTGGTGTCATCTCTTCATTGGCAGTTCCTAGGAAAGGCAGGCTGGCCAAGGATAAGGTAAAATCTCCTGTATCAACATAGCTCACCCTTTGGCTTCACTGCCTCCTCTGAAGTTTTCCTGACCCTTAGAATTTCCTCAATCCCCCCATCATATTTTTTTAAAATGCATTTTATTGACATATAATTTATGTATGGGAGCTCTGGTAGCATAGTGGCTAAGACACTTGCCTGCTAACCAGACTGCTGGCGGTTCAAACCCACCAGCCACTCCTCGGAAGGAAGGTTGGGCAATCCTACTTCCGTAGTGATACTGCCTCGGAAACCCAAGGAGGGGTCGCTATGAGTCGGGGCCGACTCGACGGCACATAACAACAACAACAACAATTTATGTACAGTGAAATACACAAAACTAAAGTGACATGGGTCAATGCATTTTTTTTTTGCCATGTTCCCTCCCCTACCCTCCCACTCCTGATAACCAACAAAGAAAGTTTTCCTCCATACATAAACCTTTCCTTGACCCTCCACAACAATGAACTAATACTATATTTGTCCTTCTGTGATTGACTTATTTCACTCAGCATAATGTCCTCCAAGTTCATCCATATTATTCAGTGTTTTGCAGACTCTACATTATTCTTTAGTGCTGCATAGCATTCCATTATGTGTATGTACCATAGTTTGGTCATCCACTCTTCCGCTGATGGGCACGTAGGTTGTTTCCATCTTTTTGCTATTGTAAATAGTGCTGCAATGAACATGGGTGTGCATAGATCTGTTCCTGTCCTGGCTCTCACCTCTCTAGGATATATACCTAGTAATGGGATTGCTGGGTCAAAGGGTATCTCCAATTCCAGCTTTCTAAGGAATCACCATATTGTTTTCCACAGTGTTTGTATCACTTCACAGTTCCACCAACAGTGTATAAGAGTCCCAATGTCTCCATATCCCCACAAGCATTTATTATTTTCTGTCTTGTTGAACTTTGCCATCAGGGCTGGAGTGAGATGGTATCTCATTGCTGTTTTGATTTACATCTCTCTAATGGTCAATGATTGTGAGCATCTCTTCATGTATTAGCTGGCCACCTGAATATCCTCCTTGGTGAAGTGTCTATTCATGTCTTCTGCCCATTTTACAATCATCTTTAAATGTGTGTCTAGAATGGTATAGATCTGGTTTCTAGTTACCTGATAGTTAACATTTCTCCTACTCCCTCCATCAATTCTATCACCACTCTGGCCTCCCAAAGTTTTAGGGAGCTTTTCAAACAGTCTTGGTTGTTGGGTTCAATGATCACTGTCTCCCTAACAGCAAAAACAAAACAAAACAAAACAAAACTGATTTTCTAAGATTGTGAATCAGTGAATTAAATGCCCTGGTGGCATATTGCCTAAGGCATTTGACTACTAACCAGAAGTCTGGCAGTTCAAACCCACCAGCTACTCCTCGGAAGAAAGGCTGGGCAATCTACTTCCATAGTGATACCACTTCAGAAACCCAAGGAGGGATCTCTATGAGTCATATCCAACTCCAAGGCAGTGCATTTGGTTTGGTTTGTGATCTCAAAAGGAAACCATTACCATCTAGGGTGTGGAAGGTAAGTCATTTGCTTCTTTAGGCACAGTTGGGTTGGAATGTATGCATCATAATCAGGCCTAGAGTCTTCTCAGGTGTCTCCTTGACTTCACACCATGTCTGTTTGGGGTAGGAGTGGAGTATCAGTGGTCTTCCTGATTAACTCCTCCATAATACTCTGGTCTAGTGTAAGGCTAGGGAAGGATGAGACTAACCCTCCATGACTCCCTTTGCCGTCACTTGTTCATAAAGGGAAATGCTAGCTAAATGAGCTTTGACCATGAAAGTAAAAGGAAAGGAGATTTCTAGAAATAGGTTTTCAGGAGGAGGGTCCCTCATGGAAATTTTCTACACTCCTGACCAGACAGACCCTTTTGTTCCCAGTTCCCTTGCCACACAGCTTCTTCTTCAAGTCCTTAAGTTCAGAGACTCATCCTCTCCCTCTGAAATTTTTGTTTCTCTAAAAGTGAATGGTTCACCTCTTGATCTCTTCAGTGTCTTGAAACAACCCAACATATTTCTTCTCAAATTCTTCATCTGGATGTTCATTGACACATCTCTGTTCAGTCAGTTTCTCCTGGGGTCAGGCAAAGAGAGAGGTGGTGTGTGGTTCCATGAGCAAGTGTGGGTGTAGGTCTGCCAGCTCCATATCTGTATCCTCACCTGAGAGAGTCATGCCCAATTTCCTTACCAGCTCACTTTATTTCTTCTAGTTACTATGACTTTCACTTTGCCTTTTTTGGAACAAAATATTTTTACTAATGTGAAGAAGCATGTGTTTCTTTCTGTCTGTTCTGAGCCTGTCTGCATTACCAGAGAAATCACAATTGTTGCCATAGTTATGCTCTTTGCTACCTGAATAGAATAGCACTAGCTTTGATGTTCCACATCCCATTAATAGTATTATGTTCTTGGCCTCTCTTTGAAAAGGTGTTGCTGATTCATTCCCCATAATGTTTTGCTACCAAGCCCTCAGAATTAAATCCATTTTATTATCTTCTTTTGGTTTTAAATTTATTTTTTTAAAAGCTCACCAAGTTAAAAAACACATTTAAACACTATGGTCTGCCATATCATGGTATTGGGAAAGAATCCAAAAGAAGTGGAGGCCACAGAAATATTTACAAGACAATACTTGAACACAATAATAAATCCCTTCCTTTCTATTCCCACTACTGTCATCTGAGATGATGTATTTACCAGCTGTTAGTAGGATTGTTGTAAGAACTTCCTAGTTGTTCTCCAACCTCCATCCTCTTTGCCTTGCAGCTTATGCTACTCATATATCTCAGTTATCATGCCACATGCCAATTCAAAGCTTACCAAAATTCTTCACTAGGGTATAAATCCCACTAATGGTGCTTTACCATCAGGCTCCTCTTGACTTTCTAGTGACTCTTCTGTTGTCAAATAGATTTATTCATTGTTCTATGATAGCAGTTCTGCTCTGATACACAGGGGGTCACCATGTGTTGGAATTGAGTTGACAGCAATTGTGGTGGTGGTGGACAATTTGTGCTTAGAGTTACATATCCTTCTTCATTCACTCTCTCAGACACCCTTCCTTCCACCCTCAGTGTGTGTTCCAATCCTACCTACGTCCTCCAACTACTGCAGCAGGAAGCACAGTCTTCACTTAGGTATACATGTGACCATCTATAACGATGAGCAATCATTTTGTGCTCAGTTTTCCTTTGTCCACACACGGATGGAGATTAATAAGATACTCCTGGACGAAAAGGTGTTTCCTTTCCCCATTTTTACTTTTATACTACCCTGAGATCTGCACTACCCTTCATCTATTCTATTATAGTTACTTTTAGCCCCCTTTTTTCATAAACCCATATATGACTTGGTATCGCTAAGATATTATTTTCTTTGCAACAGTTCATGTCCAGATAACTTTTTATACATTTCAATATTGGACACCTATTCCCCATATAAGAGCAAGTATCATATCAGAGCAAGTAAGAAGAGAAGGAGTACTGATGTTTGCAGTTGTTGTTGTATGCTGTCCAGTCAATTCCAACTCATTGCCAGCCTATAGGACAGAGTAAAACTACCCTTTAGGGTTTCCAAGGCTGTAATCTTCATGGAACAGATTGCTAGTTTTTTTCTGCCGTGGAGCAGCTGATGGGGTCAAACTGCCTATGTTTTGGTTAATAGTCAAGCCCTTAACTGTTGTACCACCAGGGCTCCTTGTTATGTGTTGGGCTTGGATGCATTTGAACACATTTAAATTTACCAACAAGCCCATAAGGGAGTGTTTTTATCCACATTTTTAAATGAGGGAACTAAAGCTTAGAGAGGTTTAATAACTTTCCCAAACAGTTTGATGCCAGATATGGTGCCAGAGAGAAAAATAAATACACTATTGTGGGACAAATTTCATTCAAACAGGCTTCACAGATGTGGTGGGACCTGAGCCAGGCCTGGGCCTGGTGAACAGGAGGACAGAGCACTCTAAGTGTGAGCAGCATGACAAGTTTTCACACTTGAAGTGACAATGTAATCATTTATGACTTGTAGAGATTGTACCAGATCTCTGTTATTAATGCAATATTAAAGTGAATTGCCTGGTTTTGAGTATTCTAACACTGGAACATACTAGAAGGGCCAAAGTTCAAAGTTGAGTGAACCTTACTGTAGCATATTAAGATCAGAATAAATGTTGACAAAGAAGCAGAGATATTTTTTATTTGAACTTCAGGTCAAATAAGGATTCTTGACACAAAGTAACTGAAACTGGGCATAATTTCAGGTGGTTTCATATAGCAGAATAAAATTTAATCAGCCCAGGTCCCTAAGCTATCTACTGTGGTAGGAAAGTGCATGTGCTCTCCTTGGTGTCCTGGAGCATAGAGGCCCTGATCAGTAATTACATTCATCATCCTCTTTTATTTCTACAGTTTACTCACTAATAAAATACTTAAGAGCATTGAAAATCTTGAAAAACAAGACATAGGATGTTAAAAAGGAGAAAGAGGAAAATTAAAGAAGGAACTAAAGTGGGACTGAAAGCCCACTTTAATAGCTTATATATTGTCAAGGATTTAATGATGAGCTAAACAAACATGGATGGTCCCTGTTGACTCATCGAGTTTGCAATCTAGAAGCAGACAGATGTCAAGAAAAGAAACATACAAATAATTAATTACAAATTGGGGAGAGTTCTATAAAGGAAAAAATCAGAGTTCTTTGGGAGAATAACAAGATTTCTGAGTAAGTGATCAATAAGTGGTACAATTCTACTCAACACATCTGGGGCCACCATGAGTTGGATTGACTCAACAGCAACTAACAACAACAACTTAAAGAGAGACAGACTTTTCTTTGCAACTATAACACATTTGTTTCTATTAGACAAATTCACAATTGGGGAAAAACCTGGATAAAATAGTAGAAAATAAATCTGTTCAAAAGAATATGAGAAATATCAAGGCAATAAAGGCATTAGTAGACAAGTTTCCAGAAAGATGTTAAATACTGAGAACGACACTCAAACTCAAACTCACTGCCGTCGAGTCGGATCCGATTCATAGTGACCCCTCTTTGAGTTTCCGAGGCAGTATCACTACAGAAGTAGACTGTTCAACATTCCTTCCAAAGAATGGCTGGTGGGTTTGCCACCAGCCTTCTGGTTAGCAGTCACATGCCTCAGGCACTACTCTACCAGAGCTCCCAACTCTGAGAAGTGATATCAAAATGCAACTGTCTCCTCACAGCATTTGTCAGTTTGTAAGTGGCTGAAGAGAAAATTTTGTATTTCATGACCAGCTAAGAAGAAGAGCACTGGAAAATACTCTAGGCTTTCTGTTGGGATATCTAAAGGATGGCATTCAAGAATAAGGGAAAACTGTGTATGACCAGCTTTCACAAATACTAAAACTTATCTTCTAAGCAACTCAAGCCCAGGCTGGATTAAGATGATTTGCCTAGCTAAACTACTTGACAAGTTGTTCTCTGTGAGTAAAGATACCATCACAGATGGAAAAATTATAAAGCTGTGGCTCTAGGGTCTGGGTGAAGGCCCCTTGACCTTGGGCTTTAGTGCTGCCTTTTTTTCCAGGCCCACAGGAACTGGAGATTTACTTTACCTCAGGCAGCTGCTGGTTGCTGAGGCTGACAAACCCAAGGTCAACAGGTAAAATGGCACAATCCCCAAATCAGCAGGCAACACCACAGGCCACTATCATTTTTCATATAATAATAATTTTTCATATAATAAAGGTGAGTACTCAAACTAAAAAAAAAAAAAATCCTAGCATACTGGTACACAAGCCAAATGATCAAAAAATATTTGGAGCAATAGAAACAGATCCATGGAGATAGAGATACTATAAGATACTGGAGGTATCAGACACAGATTTAAACACTGTGTCATTTACATTAAATAAAATATGTGACAAACTGGAAAATTTCAAAAAAAAACGGAAAAAAATTAAAAAAAAAAAAGAAGAATCAAGAGGAGATTCTAGAACTGGAAAATACAATAACTAACATTAAAAATTCAACAGATGAAACACAATTGAAGAGAGAAATTGTGAGCTAGAATATATTTTCAGTAGAAAACATCCAGACTGAACCACAGAGAAAAAGGGATGCAAAATAGAGAAAAAGACATAAGATGTATGTGTTGTTGCTGTCAAGTGATGTCTTAGTTATCTAGTGCTGCTATAACAGAAATACCACAGATAAATGGCTTTAACAAACATAAATTTATTTTCTCACCACTTAGGAGAATGCTGGCTCTAGAGAAAGATTTTCTTTCATCGTTCTAGGAGATTCCCAGCACAGAGACACGAGGTTCAAAGGATACATTCTGCTCCCAGATCTTCTTTCTTGGTCGTAGTAATTCCCTCTCACTCTGCTTGCTTCTCTCTCCTTTACGTTGGATCAAGGTTGTGACAGGGTTAAGAGCATTTCATTCTACTCTAATCTTCTAGCAACTGATTGTCTTATCACATTAAATCACATCATGGGGGTTTGGCAGTTAAGGTTGTGTGTCAACTTGGCTGGGCCATGGTTTTGAGTGGCTGGGCAGCTGGATGTAGTTATTCCACATGATGAGATTGTAATTACTTCCATAGTGGAATCTGTTGTGAGATGTTAATCAGTGGAAAGAGAGCTGCTTTTGAGGTATGGCCTGGTTCTGGTATATATGGAAGTTTGTTGGCACATTTTGGTTGCTGCATTTGGCTGAGTCTCCATCTCCAGTTCCTAGACTTGAACCAGTGACCTACCATGTTACCTGCCAATTTTGGGATTTGTCCTGGACTTGAATTAGTGGCCTGGGGTGTTGCCTGCTCATGTTGGGATTGTGCTATTTTACTTGTTGATCTTGGGTTTGTCAGCCGCAGCAGCCAGCAGTTGCTTGAGGTAAGATAAGTCTCCAGTTCCTGTGGGCCTGGAAAAATAGGCAGCACTAAAACCCAAGGTCAAGGGGTCTTCACCTAGCCCCTAGAGCCACTTCTCTGCATTTGGACTTCTAGCCTCCCAAACTTTAAGAGGATAAATTCCTATTTGTTGAAGCCATCCACTTGTGGTATTTCTGTTATAGCAGCACTAGAGAAACAAGACAGGGGGTGATTATATCATTAATTAATTCCCAAATTGCATCATTACATAGCTGTCAATAAGAATCATGGCTCAGCCAAGTTGACACATATTTTTTTGGTGACACAATTCAATACCTGATTAGTAATAGATTCCATGTAATGGTGACCTCATGCATGCAAAGGAAACTGCTCCATAAGGTTTTGAAGACTGTGACCTTTCAGGAGTCAGTACAATTACAAGACATTTTTGGGTGGATTTGAACCTTCGATCTTTCAGCTAATAGTCAAGCACTTAACTTTTTGGGCAACTCTAAACATTGCCAAAATGTCTAGTATATATAATTGTGGTAGACAAAAAGAAAAGGGAACAAGAATGGGTAGAAGCAATATTTGAAGAGATTTTTCAAAAGCAGATGAGAAGAATCAAGCCACATACAAAAAGAAATTATGAATCCCATGATGGACAAATACAAAATGTTTTAATAGTTCCACCATTTAGTATATTAAATATTAACACAAAGCATGCCATGATAGGAGGGTTCCAATAAGATGATGGAATAGGCAGACAAACTACACAAACCCTCATCAATAAAGAAAAGAGGGATCAATTAACACAATACAGAAGATAATCCTGGAGCCCTGAGCTTTGAAAGGAAAGATACAGAAGCAGACTAAGCTCCAACTAGTAGAAGAACCTGCATGAAAACAGTGAAAAAGGAGACACACAGAGCTGTAGATCCTGACAGCATGGACAGCTTGGATATTGCTAAGTGGTGTCAGGACCTAAGAATTAACCTAAAAATCAGCCCTGCTAGCCAGGGAATGCACAGAGGACTGCACCAGTGGCTGGTGAATAAAAGGGGAAGCAGTGAAGAGGGAAATGGGCTGAGCTGTGGACTTATGGTTGTTCAGAGGGCACACCCATTTTGAATGATTACAAGCAGTTTGGCCATTTTGGATATTTAAAATGACAGCGTTCTCTCTGATTCCAGATACCTAAGAATGGGACCCGCTTACTGGGGGCTGCAAGGACATTCCAGACACTGAGGACTGGAAAGGTGTGACATTCCCCTTGTTACTCTTATACCCTACACTCTCTTGGTGAACAGAGGTGTGGCCATCCCTCACTCCCACTCACCTTCTGGACCAGCAAGAATTCCATCCCAGTCTGTGCTGGGATGGAGCCTAGGTCCCCTGCCCCACCCTGCCCAGATTTTTTTATTTTTTAGTTTATTTTTGTCAGTTTTCAAATTATTTATTTATTCATCTTTTTTTTTTTTAAATCTTTTTTTTTACTATTCTTTCTTCTCTTCACAGGTTCCAGTTTTTAGCTTTTTCTCTCTTCTCTTTTTCTGGTTCCCATTTTTTTCATTCTTGTGGTTCTTCCCATTCCTTGTTTTTCTTTTTGCATTTTTCCCAATTTTTTCTTCATTACTCTCCTACTCTACCTCTTTTTTTTTTCTTACCATACCCTCCCTGAATATTGCCTTTTTTTTTTTTTTCATTTTTCTATATATCTTTTGGCTTTTCAAAGTATTCCTTTAAATATTTTCTCTCATTTATTGCCTTTCCTCTTTTCTTTTTTTTCCCTTGTTTTTTCTCTTTTTGGTGATTGTTCCTGTGTGTTTATGTGGTGTGTGCTTTTTGTTCTTTTGCTTTTTAGTTTTTTGATAGTTTTTCAGTTGTTGTCTTTGTCTAACTGAGTGGGAGACAGCAACCATGTCAGTGTGACCCAACCACATCCACATCTACTGCAGCTCCACTTACTGTATGACAGTCACCACTTCCTTCTGCACCAATGATACACAGCTACCAATAAGAGTTTGACTCACCCTTAACTGCTCATTACAAACAGTTAACAGTGACTTGTGCAGCCACTCTCATTCTCTATCACACCCACCAGGAGACAGGTGGTCAGTGCATAAGTGCTGCCAACTAGTGAATAGAGGAGCACAGTATCCTGCTTACTCAAATACAACCAAAAATGAAACAAAAAGAAAACAAAAATCTCAGGTGAATCATTCCAACATACAATCACCAATTAAATATAAATACAACAAAGTCACAATGTCTTAGAGATAACAGGACCATCAAAGTCCACACAAAGAAGCAAGATAAAGTAGTAGAAACAAGCGAGCAGGATGTAAACCTAGAACACATCCCTGGTGAAGAAGCAGCACTGGAACTCCTTGATAAGGAATTCAAAAGAATTAGGTATCTTCAAAAGATTGAGAGGTAGATCAAGGAAAACACTGAAAAATTAAGAAAAACACAGAAAAACCCCTAGAACAATTTCAGAAGAAAATATAAGAACAGCATGACAAGAAATGAAAAATTGGAAATGGTACAAAATCTACAGATAAAAATCTAGAAGATTAATATCAAATATTCAGAATTAGACAATGCAGTGAAAGGGCAAAGGAGTAGAATGGAATCAATGGGAGACAGAATTAATGAGATTGAAGACAAATACCTGAATACATCGTTGGAAAGGGATCAATCAGAAGAAAAATCAAAACAAAATGAAGAAACCCTAAGGTTCATGTGAGATACCATCAAAAGGAACAACCTACATATAATCAGAATTCCAGGATAGGAAGAGGAAAAGAAAATCACTGAGAAAATTGTTCAAGATTCGTTGAAAGAGAACTTCCCTGATATGATAAAAAGACGAGAATACATTCATTCAGGAAGTCCAATGAACCCCAAACAGGAGAGACCCCAAAAGAAAATCACCAAGACATATCTTTATCAAACTCATCAAAACCAAAGACAAAGAAAGAATCCTGAAAGCAGCATGGGAAAAATGAAAAGTTACCCACAAATGACAACCAATAAGAATAAGCTGTGAATTCTCAGCAGAAACCATGCAAGTCAGAAGGCAATAGGGTGATTTTTATATAAAACCCTGAAAGAGAAAAATTTCCAACCAAGAATTATATACCCAGAAAAATTGCCCCTCAAATATGATGGTGAAATTAGGGAATTTCCAGATAAGCAGAAATTAAGGGAATTTGTTAAAACCAGACCAACCTTGCAAAAGATACTAAAGGGAGTCCTTTGATCAGAGAACCAATAATAGCAAAGAACAACTGACCATTAACACACAAAATGACATAACCCAGAAATGAACACAGCTATGGAAATATCCAAAGTAAACTAAGCTTACAAGATTATAAACAGGCAACCAGAGACATCAATTGGCAAATGAGACAATTATAAAACAAAAAGAGGGAAAAAATAGTGTAGTTACAGAAGTTCTAAATGGTGAGGCAGTCAAGAGAGTGACAAAATAGAATGAACTATTCTGAACTCAGGGAGAAAATTATAAATCACAGGGAAATCTTGAAGAAAAATGATAAACATCCACATGCCAATAAGAAAAAAAAGAGGACAAGCACAAATATTTAGCAAATACTAAAACAACAACAATGAAGGAAATGATAATACAATTCATAAACAAAATGAGCTCAGCACAGAAAATTATGTGGAACAAAGAACAAGGAACACCATGAAAAAACATATAACAAAATGACAGCAACAAATTAATACTTGTTGATAATTACACTGAACATCAGTGGATTAAATGCACCTCTCAAGAGATGGAGAGTTGCAGACTGGATAAGAAAACATAACCCATCAATAGGTTGTCTACAGGAGAACACCTTAGAGACAAAGACAAAAATAGACTAATAATCAACATATATCGAGCAAATGGCAACCAAAAAGAGAGCAGGAGTGGCAATATTAATTTCTGATCAAACTGACTTAAAAACTAAAACCATCATAAGAGACAAGGAAGGACATTATGTAATGATTGAAGGATCAATTGAACAAGAAGAAACAACCATAAAAAATATCTATACACCCAATGGAACAGCCCCAAAATACATGAATCAGACTTTAACAAATTGAAAAGATAAATAGATGACTCCACAGTCATAGTAGGAGACCCTAATACACCACTTTCAATGAAAGATAGAACAACTAGAAAGAAACTCAACAAAGACACAGAAGAATTAAACAATACAAATCACCAATTGGAGCTTACAGACATCTACAGGGCATTTCACCCAACAACAGCACAATATACATTCCTTTCCAGTGCACATGGAACATTTTCCATGATAGACCATATGTTAGGCCAAAAAGTAAGCCTTAATAAATTTAAAAACATTGAAATACTGCAAAGCACCTTCTCAGATCACAGTGCTATCAAATTAGAAATCAAAAATAAGAAGATCAATGGAAAAAGAGCAAACATGGAAACTGAACAACACCCTCTTTAAGAAGGACTGCATAGTAGAAGAAATAAAAAATGAAATTAAAAAATTCCTTGAATCAAACAAGAATGAAAAGACAACATATCAAAATCTTTGGGAAACAGCAAAAGCAGTGATTAGAGGTCAATTTATAGTAATAAGAAGAAAGAGCCAAAATCAACATCTTAAACCAATATCTCCACCAATTACAAAAGGAACAGCAAGAAAAGCCTACAGTCACTAGAAGAAAGGAAATAATAAAGATTAGAGCAGAAATCAATGAAACAGAAAATAGAAAGGTAATAGAAAAAAATCAACAAGACTAGAAGTTGTTTTTTTTTTTTTAATTTTTATTCTGATTTGGGTGAAAGTTTACAGAGTGAATTCATTTTCCACACAGCAGTTCATACACATTTTGTTTCATTACACTGACTGCAATTTCTTACCATGTAACAGCTCTCTTCCCACTTCCTCCCTGTAGTTACCTCTTCTCTGTGTCCTTCTTTCCTATACCTTCCTGTCCCCTCTTCCCCAGGTATTTCCTTGTGCAGACCCTGCTCTTCTCTTCTCTTACAATTTATCACTCTGAGGAGTGTATCTCCCTGATGTAAATGTTCACCATATATGCCTGTCTATTGTTTAGGTGGAAGCCATGGGAGAGAGTTCAACTCCATACCTGAAGGGTATAACTAAGGGGCCATAGTCTCAGGGGTCTCATCAGGCTCTATAAGATAAGTAACCCTGGCCTTTTTCTTTCTTTTTTTAAATTGTGATTTGGGTGAAAATTTACCGAGCAAATCTACTTTCCACACAGCAGTTCACATACACTTTGTCTCATGACATTGACCACAGTTTACCACAATGCAACAGCTCCCCTCCCACTTTCTCCCAACACTTACCTCTTCCCTGTGTCCATCCCTCCAGGCACTCCCGCCCCATGAGCTGTTCCCCTATGCATGCACAGCCCTTCTTTCCACCATGATTGTTCTCTCCAAGGAGTGTATCTACCTCAGGTAAATGTACAACTTCTATGCCTGTCTTTTGTTTGGCTGGAAGCCACAGGTGTGGGTTCAATTCCAGACCTGAAGGACAGCTAGGGTCCATAGTCTAAGTAGTTCCACCAGGCTCTATCAGACCAACAAACCTTGTCCCCCCTTTTTTTTTCCAAATGATTTTGGGTTTTTTCCACATTGTTCTCCTTCTCTCTCAAGGATCTCCTACATAAATCCCCCTCTGAGTGGTTGACAGTGGTAGCCAGGTACCATCTAGTTCTTCTGGTCTCATAGTCATATAGGTGCAGTTTGCATGGTGCACCAGTCACAAGGACTAATTCTTTCCATGAATCTTTGGTTTTCTTCATTCTTCTTTGCTCTGGATGAGGAGAGACCCATCATTGCAACTAGATGGCTACTTGCAAGCTTTTAACATCCCAGTCGCTATTCACCAAAGTAGGATATAGAACGAAGTTCTGTTTAGTATGTTAAGCCAATTGAGCTTGATGTCCCCTGTGACTATGGTCCCTAGCCCACAGGTTCAAATACATAGTTCCTCTGGGTAGCTGGCTGTGACCAAGAAGTGACTACAACCTTGTCCCTTGTCAGCTCAACTATACACCTGGGAATTCAGATCATACAAATACACTTATAGGGCCATTGTCTGCCAACCCTATATATGGTCTTGGGTACACTCCCCACTTCATAGACATACCTAATAGTTCAGCCTGTCCACCTATCTATCCACCCATACACCCATGTTTGCCTTCACTGACAACACAGTATTGTATGTGCAAAAGAGTTCATCTTTGTT
>NW_006921781.1:4190652-4191156 GCF_000298275.1 Orycteropus afer afer
TAGTAGTATATGAGAGTCCCAATCTTTCTACATCCTTATCAGCATTTGTTATTTTCTGTTTTGTTGAAAAGAAGTTGTTTTTTTTTTTTTTGGAAAAGATTAATAAAATTGACAAAATACTGGCAAATTTAATAAAGGAAAAGAGGGAGAGAATACAAATAACATAAATAAGAAACAAATTGGGCCACATCACAACAGAACCAACTGAAATAAAAAGGATAATATCAGGATACTATGAAGAACTGTACACCAACATATTTGAAAATCTAGAAGAAATGGATAGATTTCTAGAAAGACACCACTTACCTAAAATAACATAGACTGGGGTGGAAAAGTTCAACAGACCCATAACAGAAGAAGAAATTGAACAGGTCATAAAAAAATTACAAAACAAAAAAAATTCTGGCCAACAATTTCATCAGAGAATTCTACCAAATGTTCAGAGAAGAACAGACCCAATCCTACTCAAACTATTCCAGAACATAGAAAAGGATGGAATACTCC
>NW_006921781.1:4205367-4205896 GCF_000298275.1 Orycteropus afer afer
CTAAAAAGATAAAATATCTAGGAATAAACCTCACCAGAGACACAAAAGACCTATACAAAGAAAACTATAAAACACTGCTAAAAGACACAACAAGGGCACTACATAAATGGAATAACCTACCTTGTTCATGGATTGTTGTTGTTATGTGCCATCGAGTCAGACTCAACTCATAGCGACCCATCCTTGGGTTTCTGAGGCAGTATCACTATGGAAGTAGATTGCCCCATCTTCCTTCTAAGGAGTGGCTGGTGGGTTTGAACTGCCAGGCTTCTGGTTAGCAGGTAGACTAAATATTGTGAAAATGTCAATACTACCCCAAGCAATCTCTACATTTAATGCAATCCTGATCCAGATTTCAACAAATTTTTTTAAGGACATGGAAAAACTAATGACTAATTTCATATGGAAAGGAAAGAGACCTCGGATAAGCAGAACACTTCTGAAGAAGAAGAACAAAGTGGGAGGTGTCACACTCCCAGATCTTAAGAACTACTATACAGCCACAGTAGTCAAAACAGCATGGTATTGG
>NW_006921781.1:4207846-4208464 GCF_000298275.1 Orycteropus afer afer
CAGACTCAATTGGCACAACAAAATACATAAAAGCCTTGCTCCACATCCTACATTGGTGAGTAGCAACTGGGGTCTTAAAAGCTTTCAAGTGGCCACATAAAATGCAGCTAACAGTCTCCTAGCATTGGAAGCAAAGAAGAATGCAAAAGAAGGAAAAAAAAAAAAAAGGGGGGGGCATTTGGAAGTAATCAGCCATAGGACATGATGGCCCTTGAGACCAGAAGAATTAAATGGTGCCTGGCTACCAATACCAACCACTCTGGAAAGGATCAAATCTGGAGATCCTGTATAGAGTGGGAGGGAAAATGTGGAACAAAATCCAAAAACTCAATAATGACTACAATTATTGGTGAGATGAAATCTGGTGAAACTCCCAATACTATGGCTCTGGAATACATTCTGCTCCTGAAATAAAATGCACCCCCAGGGGCTGGCTTTCAGCCCAATAGTTAACAAGATGTACACGAAGACCACTCAACCTAGGATGATGCATCCACATACTCTATGGTAATATATTCCTCACAGCAATAGACCACAGGACACCAGAGAACCAACACATTCAAATTAAGGAAATGCAGGACAAACAGGAGTGTAAAATATGAGGGCACAGGGGGAGGT
>NW_006921781.1:4208819-4211887 GCF_000298275.1 Orycteropus afer afer
TCTGATAGAGCCTGGTGAAACCCCCGAGACTATGGCCCCTAACTGTCCTTCAGGTCTGGAACTGATCTCACTTCTATGGCTTCCAGCCAAATAAAAGAGCGGCATAAATGTTGAACATTTACCTGAGGTAGATACACTCCTTGGAAAGAAAAATCATGGGAGAATAGAAGCACTGTGTATGCACAGGGAGACAGCTCGGTGGGGCAGGAATGCGTGGAAGGAAAGGACACAGGGAAGAGGTGGCTATGTGGTGGAAGTGGAAGGAGAGATGATGCATTGTGGAGATTACAGTCAATGTCATGAGACAAAGTGTATGTGAACTGCTGTATGGAAGATGAATTCGCTCTGCAAACTTTCACCCAAATCACAATAAAATAATAAAAAAAAAAAAAGCCATGATAGAACTGATGAAAACTGAATGCAAAGAAAAAAATATTAAAAACAGCTAGAGGGAAAAAGACACCCTGCTTTCAAGAATAATAAGGCTGGCAACTGAGTACTTTTTAATAAAAATTATAGGAGCCAAAGACAATGGTAAACCACCTATCAGGTGCAAAAATATCTTGACAAACTAGGATTATATGAGTAAAAATAAGTTCCTTCAATATTGAAGATAAAATTTACTAATTTTAATGTATTTTCTGGTTTTATTATTATTATTATTATTGTAAAAGAGAACACCGATACAGATACTACCAAACAAATGGCTTCATGAATTATTTTAAGGCAAATATCCTTGTAACCACCATTGAAAAATGAAAATTTTCCATCTGATTCTCCTGACCACCTCCTCTATAACCCAGCCACCTGCAGTAATGCACTCCAAAGAGATAGACTTGGAGGCTGTGGCTCTCCCTGTCACACTTGCATCACTTGATGATCTTTGTCACACTGAACACAAGAGGCACATACCTGCAGCATTCTCTATACAAAGTGCCCCTTGTTCCAGGCTCCTTTCACCTCTATGGGCACACACCCCAGTGGATCAGAGGTTTTTGGCATAACAACTGCTCCCAGGGCTACTGGCAGAATAACTACAAAAGTTCCTCCTCCTCAGTTTCCTTATTTTTCTACTTTCCCTTTTCCCAATTTTTCTTCCTTTTCACCTATTCATTTGTCCCTCTTTGTCTTTTTTTGTCTTCTTACAACATTTTTACCAATCTTTTACCTCATCCACTCTTGCTTTTTCTTTTTTCTGTATTTTTATCTTTTACTTTTATTCTATCTCTTTTCCTTTTTCTTCTCTTTTTTTTTCCTATCCTATCCAACAGAAGGAGAACATTAACTCTCCACTCGTCAGAGATAGATACTGTGCCAACCACCTTATCCAGTGGATGAGCACCACGACCTGCTCCTACACCACTGGATCAATGACACACAATGAATAATACCTGCTCATACAAACTGCAGCTCCTCTCCATGACAGAGATCCACACTCACATTGCTCTCAGTTATGCCACAAAACCGAAGATACCTGGGGAGTGCCTCTGCGCTACCAAACTAACAAACAAAGAAGCATAGCTGACCCCCACATCTGGATATATCAAAACAAAGCAAAACATAAAAACAGGGTGAAAAGAAAACAACACATAATCATCAAGTAAAGACAATAACTTCAAAATGTCTTGGAGACAATAAACAACTTCAATTCAAAGAAAGAAACAGGGCAAAATAGTGAAAGCAGGTGACGAAAATAAAGAACTAGGAATTCTTCCTGAGAAAGAACTGGTAATAGATTTACCTGATAAGAAATTAGCAACAACAAATATATATATATATATATATATATATATATATATATTTCCAAAAGATCAAGGAAACCATAAACAGAAACAATAAAAAAACAGACAATAACCTTGAAGAATTCAGGAAAATCATACAAGAGCAAAAGGATAAAATAAATGGACAATTAGAAATTGTACAAAAAATAGCAATTAGAAATCCAAAAGATGAATACTAAAATTATGAAGACAGATAACACATTGGAAGGTCAAAAGAGTAGAATTGAAATGGCTGAGGATTGAATTTCGCAGTTAGAAGAAAAATCCCTTGACACCAGCTTGTATGAGGAAAAGTCAGAAAAAAAAAAAATGCAGAGAAATGAAGAAAATGTGACAGTTATATAGGATGATATGAAAAGAAGTAAGATACGTCTGATTGGAATTACAGAACAACAGGAGAAAAAAAAAAGCTCGCAGAGGAAATTGTTGAAGGCTTGCTAGCAGAACACTTCTGCAATACCTTGAGAGATGCAAAGATACCTATCCAAGAAGCGGAAGAAACCCCATACAGGATAGATACCAAGAGAAAATCACCAATGCATATTAAAGTCAAATTTTCAAAATCAAAGAAAAGGAATGAATCTTGAGAGCAGCTTGAGAAAAAAGAAATATTACCTACAAAGGGTGACCAATAAGACTAAGCTCTGATTTCTCAGCAGAAACTATAGGCAAGAAGACAATAGGATAACACATATAAAACCTTGAAGGAAAAGATTTTCCAAACAAGAATTATATATCCAGCAAAACTGTCCCTCAAATATGATGATTAAATTAGGAAATCTCCAAACAGAAATTAAAGAAATTTGTAAAAACCAGACCACCCCAAAATAAATGCTAAAGGGTATCTGTCCTTCCAGCAGAAAACCAACAATGGAACACAACAACTTAAGATTAAGATACATGACAACACTACACAGAAAATCAGCCCAGGAAAAGAACTCTCAAATCTAAAATAAACTTACAAAATGGAAAACAGAGAACTGAGGAGTCAATCTGTAAGCAACACCAACAACAAAGCAAATAGAGGGAGTAGATGGTATAATTACCAATTTTCACATGGAGAGGAAGTCAGGATTATGTAAATTTAGAACAGGCTGTTCCAAACCTAGGGAGATAAGAATTTACTACAGAGTAACCACAAAGAAAATTAATTAGTCTTCTAACCAAAAGGAGAAAGAAAATCACAAGGACTCAGTAAACACAAAATCAACAGTCATGAAGAAAAGTGGGGGAAAAAAAAAACTGGCTAACAAAATGAACACAGCACAGAAAAATATCCAGAAAAAA
>NW_006921781.1:4212511-4213021 GCF_000298275.1 Orycteropus afer afer
ACTTCAAGACAAAAACCAGCATAAGTGATAAGGGAAGGCATTATATGATGATAAAAACATCAATTGACCAAGAGGACATAATCATAATAAATATCTATGCACCCAATGAAGAGCTCCAAAGTACATAAAGCAAATATTAACTGAATTGAAAGGAGAAATAGACAGTTCTACACTAGTAGTAGGAGACTTTAACACAAAACTTTCAATGAAGGACAGAACTAGCAAGAAATTCAACAAAGATGCAGAAGATTTCAACGAAACAATCAAGCAATTTGACCCCATAAATATATACAGAACACTCCACCCTATAAAAAGAGAATACACATTCTTTTCCTGTCCCCATGTATCATTATCTAGAATAGATCATATGCTAGACCACAAAATAAACCTCAATAAATTTAAAAACATTGAAATACTACAAAGGAATTTCTTGGATCACAAGGCTATAACATTAGAAATCAATAATAGGAACACCAGGGGTGTGTGTGGGGTGGAATCAAAACATGAAAA
>NW_006921781.1:4213571-4218754 GCF_000298275.1 Orycteropus afer afer
AAAATAAAAAGCATAATAACAGAACACTGTGAAGAACTGTACTGCAACAAATTTAAAAACCTAGAAGAAATGGACAAATTTCTAGAAACACAAGACCTACCGAAACTAACAGAATGAGGTAGAAAATTTGAACAGACCCATAACAAAAGAAATTCAACAGGTCATGAAAAACTCCCCACGGGGAGAGGGGGAGAGTCCTGGCCCAGATGGCTTCACTGGAGAACTCTATCAAATGTTCAGAAGAGAGCTATCCTACTCACATTATTCCAGAATATATAAAAGGGTGACATACTCCCAAATTCATTCTATTAAACAAGCTTAACCCTGATACCAAAACCAGGCAAAGACACCATTAAAAAGGAAAACTAAGTATCAACATTCCTCATGAATATAGACACAAAAATCTTCAACAAAATCCTAGCCAATATAATCCAACATTATATGAAATAACTAATACACCATGACCAAGTGGGATTCATAACTAGTATGCAAAGATGGTTCAGCATTAGAAAAACAATCAATGTAATCCATAGCATAAATAAAACAAGGAAAAGAACCACGTGATCATATCAAATGATGCAGAAAAGGTATTTGATAAAATCCAACATGTATTCCTGATAAAAACTTTCAGCAAAATAAGAATAGAAGGGAAATTTCTCAACATAATAAAAGGTATATAAGCAAAACCAGCAGCCAACATTATTTATACTGGAGAGAGATTCAAAGATCCCCTTGTGAATGGGAACCAGAAAAGGATGTCATTTATTACCACTCCTATTCAACATTTTATTGGAAGTCCTAGCCAGAGTCATAAGGCATGATAGAAAATTGAAAAAAAAAAAATCTAAATTAGCAAAGAATAAATAAAGCTACTTCTATTTGTAGATGACATGATCTTATACATAGAAAATCTGAGAGATTCATCAAGAAAACTACAGAAACCAATTGAAAGTTTTGGGAAAATGGTAGGATCAAGACCAACAATAAAGAATTAGTTGGATTCCTCTACATGAAGAGATCAAGAGATATCTGAAAAGGAAATAAGGAAAACAATGTTATTTACAATAGCTACCAAAAAGATATAATACTTAGGAATAGATCTTACCAGGAACACAAAAGACCTATACAAAGAAAACTACAAAACACTACTATAATAAACAATAAAAGATCTACATAAATGGAAGAAAATACCATGCTCATGGATAGGAAGACTGAACATTATGAAAATCTCAATACTACCCAAAGCAATCTATAGATTCAATGCAATCCTGACCCAAATTCCATCAACATTTTTTAAGGACATGGAAAAACCAGTTAGTAATTTTATATTGAAAGGAAAGAGACCTTGGATAGGCAAAGCACTTCTAAAGAAGGAAAACAAGATAGGAGGTTTCATACTCTCCAGTTACAAAACAGCCACAGTAGTCAAAAGAAGCTTGGTATTGGTACAACAATAGACACATAACTAGTGGAACAGAATTGAGAATCCAGAAACAGATCCATGCACCTGAGGACAGCTGATCTTTGACAAAGGAACAAAATCCTTCAAATGGTGAAGAGATAGTCTCTTAACAAATGATGCTGGCAAAATTGGATATGCATTTGCAGAAAAATGAAACAAAATCCATACCGCACATCATATGCAAAAATGAAATCAAGATGGATCAAACACCTAAATGTAAAACAAAAAACTATAAAATTCATCAAAGATAAAACAGGGGCATATTTAGGGGCACTAGTTTATGGGATAAATAGACTATTAAGCATAACTCAATATGGACAAATGGCAGAAGATAAGCAAAATGACTGGGACTATGGTAGTTAAATTTGTGTGTCAACTTGGCTGGGCCTGGTTGAGTGGCTGGGCAGCTGGTGGTAGTTATTCTGCATGATGAGACTGTCAATCAACTCCATGGTGAGACCTACCACAAGCAGCTGAGTAGCTGCTTTAGGAACGTGGTCTGCTTCCTGTATATAAGAAACAGCTTTGAGAATGGTCTCTAGCTTATGGCACACTTGAACCCTGCATGTAGCTGTGTCATTGTTCAGCAGCCTGCCATGATCTGCTGACCTTGGAACTTTCAATGGACTTGAATTTATGGCCTGCTGTGTGGTTTGGTAACATTGGGACTCTGCCATTTTATTTGTTGACCTTGGGCTTGTTAGCCTCAGCAGCCAGTAGCTGCCTGAGTGAAGAGATGCCTCTAGCTTCAGTGGGCCAGAAGCAAGAGGCAGAGCTGAAGCCCAAGGCTAAGGGGTTTTCACACAGCCTCTAGAGCCTGGCACTTTGAACTTGGACTTCTAGCCTCCCAAACTGTAAGAAAATAAACTCCTGTTTTTTCAAGCCAATATTCTTGTCACAGTGGCACTAGGTAACCAGAACAGGGACTTTCTGAAAATTAAATTCTTATGTTCATCAAAATATTTCTCCAAAAGTGTAAAAAGAGAACCTATAGAATGGGAAAAAATATTTGGCAATGGCATATCCAACAAGGGTCTTATGTCTAAAATTTACAGAAAACTCCAACACCTCAACATCAAAAAGGCAAACAATCCAATTCACCAAAGAGCAATGAGCATGGACAGACACTTCACCAAAGAAGATATTCAGACAGCCAACAGACACATGAAGGAATGTTCACAATCATTAGCCAGTAAAGGGATGCAAATCAAAACAACCATGAGATACCATGTCACCCCAGCAATAATAGTAAAGTTCAACAAGAGAGAAAACAAATACTAGTGAGGGTGTGGAGAGATTAGAACTCTCATACTGCTGATGGGACTGTATGGTACAACCACTGTGGAAAATGGTATAGTCCTTCCTTAGAAAGATGGAAATAGAAATACCATTTGAACCAAAAAATACCACTGTTAGGAATATATCTTAGAGAGGTGAGATCCACAACACAAAGACATATATGCACACCTGTGTTCATTGCAGCACTATACATAGTACCAAGGAGATAGAAACAACCTAAGCAACCATCAACAGAGGAATGGATAATCAAACTACGGTACATACACACAATTGCAGCATTTGCACAGGAAAAAGGTAGGGAAGCAAGAATGCATAGGGAAGAAGGACACAGGGAAAGGGTAACCACATGGAGGAATGGGAAGAGAGCTGTTACACTGTGGGTATCATAATCAGTGTCACACAAAAAAAATGTGTATGAATTGTTGAATGTAAAATGAATTTGGTTTGTAAATTTTCACCCAAATCACAATCAAACGTTTTTTATAAAAACAAATGGGACTTTATTAGCTAGTCAGAAACCTGTCCTTGTGTGTATCCCAACCATAATGCACTAAAAGTGACACTTATGCTTCCATTACACTTTTTTTTTTCTAATCTGTTTCTTGTGTTTCTTTAAAGTTTGCACTCAAATGTACATCACTAGACACTATGGTATAATCTTGTCCATTCAAAAAACTTGGATATGTCTTGTTAGTGTCTCCCAATCTACAAGAGCTCCCTCCATTACTTTCTTTTCCTTAAACTTAATCTGTTGATAATCCTGAACCATTTGATTTACCGATTTTCCCAGTCTGGATTTTGTTAATCTTGTCATTATGGTGCAGTTCAACATTATCATCTCTTCTCTGTGTTTCTTGCAAATATCAACTGTATCCAGAGCCTTGAACTCTGTATTTTCTAGAAGAATTTTTCACCAGTGCAATACTAAAGGAATTCCATAAGGGAGCTCTTTATGCAGAAGGAAAGTGATGCTAAATGACAGTGTAATATCTAAGTAAATTTAAATTAACGTGTTGTTAGGTGCTGTCAGGGAGCTCTGGTAGCATAGTGCCTAAGGCACTTGACTGCTAACCAGAAGACTAGTGGTTCAAACCCACCAGCCACTCCTCAGAAGGAAGATGGGGCAATCTACTTTCATAGTGATACTGCCTCGGAAACCCAAGGAGGGGTCACTATGAGTTGGGTCCGACTCGACGGTACGTAACAACAATTACAACAACAACAGGTGCTGTCAAGTCTTTTCCAACTCATAGCGACCCCATGCACAGCAGAACGAAATACCACCAGATCTCTTGCCTGCTCCATGATCCTTGCTATACTTGAGCTCATTGTAGCATCCACCATGTCAATCCATCTCGTTGAAGGCCTTCCCCTCTTTCGAGGACCCTCCATCTTACCAAGCATGGCATCCTTCTCCAGGAAATGGTCCCTTCTTACAACATGACCAAAGTAGGTCAGACGAAGTCTGGCCATTCTCGCTTCTAAGGAGCATTTCGGCTCTACTTCTGCCAAGACATATCCGTTAGTTCTTTTAGCAGTCTATGGTACTTTCAGCATTCTTTGCCAGCACCACAACTCAAAAGCAGCAATTCTTCTTCATTCTTCCTTATTCATTGTCGAACTCTCACATGCATACAAGGTGATTGAAAGTATCATGGCTTGTATCAGGTGCACCTTAGTCCTCAAGGAGACATCCTTGCTCCTCAGCACTTGAAAGAGTTCCTTCATGGTTGACCTGCCCAGTGCTACATGTCGTCTAATGTCCTGACTGCTGCTTCCGTTGGCCTCGATTGTAGAACCAAGCTACATGAATTCCTTGACAACCTCAATCTTTTCTCCATTTATTGTGATGCTGCTTATTGGTCCAGTTGTGAAGATTTTTGTTTTCTTTATATTGAGACATAATCCATACTGCAGACTGTGTTCTTCAGTCTTCATCAGTAAGTGCCTCAAGTCATCCTCCTTTTCAGCAAGCAAAATTATATCATCAGTGTATTCTTCCTCCAATCCTGATGCCACGTTTTTCTTCGTATAGTCCAGCTTCTAGGATTATTTGCTCAGCATATAGATTGAATAAGTGTGGGGGAAGGATACAACCCTGACTCACTCCTTTCTTGATTTTAAACCACATAGTGTCTCCTTGTTCCATTCGAATGACAGCTTCCTGGTCAAGGTACAGGTTCCTTATGAATACAATCAAGTGTTCTGGAGTTTCCATTCTTCTCAGTGTTATCCATAATTTGTCATGATCCACACAATCAAATGGCTTTGCATAGTTAATAAAACACAAGTAAACATCTTTCTGGTATTCTTTGCCTTGAGCCAAGATCAATCTGACAAAAGCTGTGATATCCCTTGTTCCACATCCTCTTCTGAATCCAGCTTGCACCTCTGGAAGTTCTCTGTCAATATACTGCTGCAA
>NW_006921781.1:4219786-4220994 GCF_000298275.1 Orycteropus afer afer
ATTAGCTCCTGGCCTGGTTTTGGCTGAAGATATTGAGCTTATCCATCTCCTCTTGCCACAGATGTAGTCAATCTGATTCCTGTATGTTCCATCTGGTGAAGTCCATGTGTACAGCCACGTTTGTGTTGTTGAGAAAAGGTGTTTGCAGAGTAAGTTGTTGGTCTTGCAAAATTCTACCATGTGTGTTCCAGCATTATTTCTGTCACCAAGGCCAAATTTTCCAACTACCAGTGATTCTTCTTTGTTTCCAACTTTTGCATTCCAGTCACCAGTGGTAATTAACACATCCTGATTTCATGTTTGGTCAATTTCAGACTGCAAGGGTGGATAAAAATCTTCAATATCCTCATCTTTGGCTTTGGTGGTTGGTGCATAAATTTGAATAATAGTTGTATTAGCGGGTCTTCCTTGTAGGTGTATAGATGTTATCTTATCACTGACAACATTGTACTTCAGGACAGATCTTGAAACATCCTTTGTGATGATGAATGCTATGCCATCAATGAGTAAACTGTCATTCCTGGCATAGTAGATCGTATGGTTGTCTGATTCAAAATGGCCAAAACAAGTCTGTTTCAGCTCACGAATGCCAAGGATATCAATCTGTATGCATTCCATTTCCTTTTTGACAACTTCCAATTTTCCTAGATTCATACTTCGTACATTCTGTGTTCTGATTATTAATGGATGTTTGCCGCTGTTTCTCCTCAATTTGAGTGGTGGCACATCAACAAATGGAGGTCTTGAAAGCTTTACCCTATCCATATGAGGAAGGCTGATTTTACTCTGATAATGCAGGTCTTTCCCAGTCATATTTTGAGAGCTTTCTAAGCTAAGTGGGTCATTTTCCTTCTCTATATTGGACAATGTTTCTGGACTCTTCATAAAGTTGTGCAGTAATGTATCAGACAGTGTTTCTCTGCTATTCATAAGGGTTTCCCCGGCCAGTTCTTTGAGAAGTGGATGGCCTCTTCCTTCTTCCTAGTCTGTCTCAGTCTGCAAGTCAGGGTGATACTTGTGCACCATATGTACCCCAATGAGTTTGAAACACTAGTGGCACAGCCTCATGACTCACAGCAACACGTCACCACAGTAGGACAAACTGACAGACAAGTTTGTCTCCCTTAGCTTTTGGAAACCCCTCCAACCACCCTTACCTGGATCCCTGTGGCTGACTCCTCGATCTGTTCTGGTCCCCTTTGCCTTTT
>NW_006921781.1:4221649-4223159 GCF_000298275.1 Orycteropus afer afer
TGCTTATAAGAGAAGCATCTTAAATATAAGAGTACAGATACAATAAACATTAAAAAGGGAGAAAATTACAGCATGCAATCACTAATCAAAAAGAAGCTAATATAGCTATACTAATAGCAGACAAAGTAAACTGTAAGATAAGAAAGAAATCTTTATAACAATTAAAAGGTCAATCTACTAGGAAGATAAATTGTTCTTAAATTTTTAGTGTTCAATAATGTAGCTTCAGAATATATAAAGCAAAAATAAAATAAAAATCCAAGATAGAATTAAAAGAGAAGTAGGCAAATCCTCAATCACAGTGGAAGTTTCTAAATATATTCTCACTAAAACTGATAGGACAAGAAAACAGAAAACAATTGTAAGCAAAATCTGACAAGCTCCTGCCTATATTGAACTTGCATGACAGTAAGGGATACAGATAGTAATCAAATAAACACCCTAATGAAGGTAAAATTGCAGTTTAGCTGAGTGCTCTGAAGAAAAGGATGATAGCTTTATAAGAATGAACATGACCTAGGATAAGAGAATCAAGAAAGGCTTTCCTGAGAAAGTGATATTGGATCTCAGATCTGAAGGATGAATAGTTGATAATTAAGTGATAGGAAGTGGAGGTGAGGAGTAAAGAGCATTGTGGACCTAGTGCATATCTGCAAAGATCTTGCCATTGTTATTATGTGCTGTCAAGCTGATTCCAGCTCCTAGCAATCCTATGGGACTGAACAGAACTGCTCCATAGGCTTTCCTGTGCTGAAGTCTTTACTGAAGAAGATCACCAGTCTTTTCTCCTGTGGGTTTGAACCCGGGGCCTTTTGGTTTGCAGCTGAGTGCTTAACCATTACTCTACCAGGGCTCCTTGATCACGTGGTAAGAGGGAGCATGTGAGTTTTAAGAACCGGAAGGAAGCCAGAATGATAAAAGCACAGTGTGTGTATGAAAGAGAGTAACTCAAAGTCAAACTTGAAAGCTGGTCAAACCCAGACATTCAGAACTTTTTAGAACATATTCTAAAGGGCAATGGTAAGTCTATAAAGGAAGTTAAAGCAGATTTATATTATTATTGGATTTATGTTTTGAAAAGATCGTTCTAGCAGTGGCATGGAAAATGGATCATAGAAGACCAGAGTCAATAGAAGACACTAAACAGACTACACAAGCCCAGCAACTGTCACCAATGAGTAGAGATGAGGGAGGGATGATGGTGGTGACAGTGGATGGAAAGGATATATTTTTAAGATATATTTTAAAGAAAGAGCTATTTTAAAATTGAAATCAATAAGGCTTGGTGAGGGATTCTACATGGTGACTGAGGGTGAAGGAGGCACCAAGGATGTCATTTCAGTTTCTTACTTGTGCAAAACTGATACTTATGCCATTCTCTGAAACAAAAACAGGAAGAGGACCAGGATTTTGAAAGATCATTAAATTCAGTCTTAGACATGTTGAGATTGAGTATTTTTCTGCTAGAGATTGTTCTATGGGACTTCTCTCAAAGCTCTTAATTCATTTT
>NW_006921781.1:4225294-4233429 GCF_000298275.1 Orycteropus afer afer
ACTTGCCAATTGATGTCTCTGGTTCCCTGTTTACAATCTTGTAAGCTCATTTTACTTTGGATAAGTCCATAGCTGTGGTTTCTGGGTTATGTTATCTTGTATTCACAGCTATTTCTGTATTATATGAGATTGGCTAGTAAACTTAAGAGGATGTATCAGGCCTTTTATTCAATGCATTTTTTTCTTCTTCTGCTGCTATTTAATTCTTTCAGGATTTAAATGAAAAGAAGATGGAATTTATATATACTAAGGTCACAGCCTTGAAAACACTGGGGGCAGTTCTACTCTGTAACCTGGGGTCGCCATGAATTGGAACTGACTCAATGGCAACTAACAACAACAACAACAACCGTATCTAATAAGAAATTTGGTTCTGGTGTCTGATCGAAAAGAGGTTTGGAAATATGTGGATTAAAATATGTACTTTTTCTTTAAGAAACCTTCTATTTTAAGGTTTTGCCCCAAACTATTATTATTGAGGCTTCCTATATAGCCAGAATGCTCTGTAGAAGTGAATATGGCTTACTTTGGACATGTCATCAGGAGGGAAAAGTCTCTGGAGAAAGAAATCATACTTGGGAAAGTAGAGGGTCAGCAAAAAAGGGGAAGACCCTCAATGAGATGGATTGACATAGTGATTGTAAAAATGGTCTCAAATATATCACATTAGTGTGAGAATGACATAGGACTGGGCAACATTTCCACATAGGGTTGCTATGAGTCAGATCTGACTTGATGGCCTCTAACAACAAAAATGTTTCAATAGTTGGAAAACTCTTGAGAGAAGATCTGATTCCTTGCTTGAAATAGAATCTATAGTTTTCTAACTGTACAAAGATAACAGAAGGAGAGAGAAAATTCACAATTGTTTCACAAGCTATTAACTGTCATTCGATTGTTAAAGGAGAAAATGTGGTAAATATTTAGGAACTTCTTATTTTATGGTTTTTTGTTTTTGTTTATGTATTTCTGCTTTGTTTGGGGATCCATGTCTTAAGAATTTATAAATTAATATACTATATACATCTGACTTGGAATGGAGTGGGTGGAGCCATGGCTTTGCTTAATACCAATGCTGTTCAACACAAAAGTACTATAGAATTTTGAAATAAGGAGGCACTTAAGCCACCTTGTAGTCCAGGGCTCTTTGGAATGCCTGTGATTTGGAAACCTAACCTATTTTTTGTCTCCATTTCTTGTACTCTCAACCTTAATTTACCTATAAGGAGGTGAAGCATTTTGCTAAAAGGCACAAAACTTGTATGAATTTTCTTCAGACAAAAGAACTAAGGGCTTGAGCCAGTTGTTATTTTGGCAGAGTAGTTTGGCATATTACAAAGAGAAAGCCACAGATGACAGCAATGGGAAGAACTATCCTTTATGAAGTTCCTCTCCATGGACTTTGTTAGGCTTTGTATGTGTTTAGGCTATTTTTATTTTGAATTGTGGATTCCTATAAACTCTGTAATTAGGAGAAAGCTAGCAGGTTCTTGGACAATTACTGAACAAAAATGAGAGAAATGAAAAAAGGGACACATCTTAGAGCCTATCTGAACTTCCTCTTGCTTTGGGCCCTCCTATAGGCACGGTGCCTAAAGCATTTGAATGCTAACCACAAGGTTGGTAGTTCAAAACCACTAGCCATAGTGGCTATGTTGGGGCAATATACTTCCATAAAGATGTACTGCCTTGGGAACCCAATGGGATTTGCTACGAATTAGAATTGAATCAATGGCAGTGAGTTTGGTTTTTTGTTTTTATACATTCATAACTGAATGTAGAGCCCTTAAGCAGATAAACAAGAGTCTTGGGCTTTAGAGAAGCCCCTGACTGGTGCAAACAACACACTCAGCTGCCAAACAAAAAGTTGGAGGTTCAAGTCCACCCATAGTCACTGCATAAGATAAGTATGTCAATCTGCTTCCCAAAAAACATACCCTGAAAACCATTTGGAGCCCAGTTTTACTGTCACACCAATGGGTCACCAGGAGTCAGAATTGACTGGACAACAACTGGATTCTGGGCCTGTTTGCAAGATTTGTGTTTTTTTTTTGTCTAATAGAGTCCTTTTTTACTCCTCGGATGGCCCCAAAACATGCATAGAGAAATATGGGCCAACTCTATCTTTTAATAATTTATCATGTTATTGTTTGTTCTTGAATTGATGGATGACATGAATAAAGTTTGTGATTAATAGAATCTCATCTGCACTCCAACTTCAACTCATTAACAAATGAGTACTACTTGTGGCTCACATATTAGCAAATATACCCTAGTTCTTAATTCAAATATGGAAGTAGATTTCTGATCTCAGTTACAATGCTGATTCATTATGACACAAATCATTCGGTAGACTAGCCTCAGTTTTCCCATTTGTAAAATGCCTTCAATGTTGGTGACACTGATCAAAAGTAAAATTGCTTTAAGAAAATTGTGAAGGTTGTGACATTTGGCCTAGTAAAATTACTATTTTAGAGTGGAGGGTTTTACTTGCCAAGGAAAGGAGCTATCAGATACCCACAGCACTGCTAGTAATTTATTATTAATGATTTCTAAAATCAGCATTGCAGGGATCTTCAAGCATCATTACTGCATTACATTTTGCTTTTGTGTTAACGGACAGCTATTTTTCAATGTCATTTTCATTGGTAGCAAGAAATCACAGATGAGAAATGAGATGCTATATTTGTTAAAAGTATAAGACAATAGAAGACAGATTGCAGCCTCTGCCATTCATTATTAATTTTATAACCAAATTCAGATTTATAAGAACCTAGAGTTTCTGGGACACTGTAACCCAAATACCTTTTTCTCATCAGTGCCCTCATACATCAGACCCACTCAGAGGCAAGGGTCAGGAAAAACTGTATGTGATTTTTACTTCATGTTTGAAAATTACAGAATCTAAAATATCACTTCTATGATCTGTAGATCAGAGAGAAGAAAAAAATAATAGTATAGTTTCGGAAAGAGGAGAAGATCTATTCACTTCAGCTCAACTTCTCTAGAGATTACAAACTAAGAGGAAGTTATTTGAATAGAACATAGTATAAAATCCCTTCACCATATTATTCAATCTGTCTGCTGAGCAAATAATCCAAGAAGCTAGATTCTATGGAGAAGAACACAGGATCAGGATTGGAGGAAGACTCAATAATAACCTGCAATATGCAGATGACACAATTTTGCTTGTTGAAAATGAAGAAGACTTGAAGCACTTACTGATGAAGATCAAAGACTGCAGCCTTCAGTATGGTTTACACTTTAACATAAAGAAAACGAAAATCCTTATAACTGGACAAATAAACAACATCGTGATAAAACAAACAACAAACCCATTGCCATGAAGTCAATTCTGACTCATAACAACTCTGTAGGATAGAATAGAACTGCCCCAAAGGGTTTCTAAGGCTGTAAATCCTTATGGAAGCCAACCACTTCATTTTTCCCTTGTAGAGTGGGTGGTGAGTTCAAACTGTTGACATTTTGGTTAGCAGTCAAATGCTTTAACCACTGCACCACCAGAGCTCATGAACATAAAGATAATTGGAGAAAATATTAAATTGCCAAAGATTTCATTTTACTTGAATACACAATCTACACCCATGAAAGCAGCAGTTAAGAAATCAAATGACTTATTTATTAAATTGGACAAATCTGCTGCAAAAGACTTCTTTAAAATATTAAAACAAAGTTGTCACTTTGAGGACTCAGGTCAGCCTGACCAAGTCATGGTATTTTCAGTCACATCATATATATGTGAAAGCTGGACAATGATAAGGAAGATCAGTAACCAAAAGAGATGGCAAGACTTCATCTCACATACCTTGGACATGTTAATAGGAGGGACTAGTCCCTGGAAAATGACATCATGCTTGGTAAAGTAGAAGGTCCATGAAAAAGAGGAAGACCTTCAATAAGAAGGATTGACACAGTGGCTGCAACAATGGACCCAAACATAGCCAAGATTGTGAAAATGGTACAGGACCAGGTAGTATTTCATACTGTTGTACAAGAGCTCACTATGAGTTGGAACTGACTCAAAAGTACCTAACAACAACAAGGACTACAGAAGGGACATTGATGACTCAGTGGTAGAGTTCACACTTTGCACACAGGAAAGCATGTTTCGATTTCTGGCCAATGCCCCTCAAGCACAGCCACCACCAATATATCTGTGGAGACTTGCACATTGCTATGACATCATAAGGTTTCAGTGGATTATCCAGACAAAGACAGACTAAGAAGAAAGACCTGAAAATCTGCTTCTAAAAAATAGCCAATGAAAACCCTGTGGATCATAAGCAGCCTGATGCACAGTCATTGGAGCAGGACTGGGCAGTATTTCTTTCCATTGTGCATGGACCATCACACATTAGGCCACTCTATGGCAACTAATAACAGGGATTAGAGAATAGAAGCCTTCTTGATGTCACCAAAGAGATCTTCTCCTTTGAGGAAGCTTTATAAAATAATCATGTCTCAGAGAGGGTTCTCCCTCTCTCTTTTTTTTTTTTTTTTTAATTTTTTTCCAGTTGGTTCCACAGTCTGGAATATTAGTCAGAACAGGTAGAGCATATTATAGAAGCAACTGTCAGTGTTAAAATAACTACCAGTGTTACCAACAAAATCAATTTTTTTTCTATCTAAATCACTGTATCTGTAAGCCTCAGCTTATAATTTCTCTTTTTCCTAATCTACTATCCATGGCAAACATATTTGTGCCCTGAGGATAGTTGTATCTAAAGGTGATAATAGTCAGCAGGAAGAGGACGTCAAGGGATTGGTTCTCGTTTCCTCTGTTTTTCCATTGCTTGCCCTTTAGTTGGTTGATGCTGTGGGAGCAAATGAACCCACAAAATGGCATATTTGCCTTCTTTTTCTTTTTGTTTACATTCAACAATTTGTGTACATTTAGTTTCACTCCTCAATTACCATCCCCAACCCTAACCTGCTCTCCCCCTTTCCCTTCCCTGTGATCCCCCCACCCCATCCCTGTGCCCTTCTTAGTTATGCACTCCTGTCAGTCTAGGTTTCCCTCCATGTGAGTGCAGCCCCTCTGATGCCCCATGGCATCCAAGGGGTGTATCTCTGTAGAGGAGGTGGGTGCATTGCCCTGGGTTGGGTATTCTGCATGTAAGTCTTATTACTGTTGGGCTGATAGCCAGTCTTTGGGAGTGCGTCTTATCCCAGGTCCTAAGTGTATACCAGGGTCATAGTCTTGGGGGTCCCACCAGACTCCATCTGACCAGAAATTCTGGTCTTTATTGTGTTTTTAAATTTTGTTCCATGTTTTTCATTCCACTCTATCCAGAATCTCTAGTTTTGATCCCTTCCCAAGTGGTTGATATTGGTAGCCAGGTACCACCTAGTTCTTCCATTCTTGAGGTTCACCATATCCTAGGGCTGATTGTTTTCAAATGCCCTTGGTTTTCTCCACTTCAGATGAGAGGAGACCATTAGCTGCAGCTTAGATGACCACTCAAAAGCTTTTAAGATCCCAGTCTCCACTCACCAAAATAGGTTGTGGAACAAGATTATTATGTATTATGTTGTGCCAATTGAGCCTGGTGTCTCCCAATACTATGGTCCTGAGCTGGCAGACCTGGTGATTCTTTCTCCCAAGGTCTTTGGCTGTCTATGAGGGATTACTTCAAGCCTAAGGCACCTGACTGCTAACCAGAAGGCTGGCGGTTCAAACCACTAGCCACTCCTCGGAAGGAAGGTTGGGCAATCTACTTTCGTAGTGATACTGCCTTGGAAACCCAAGGAGGGGTCGCTAAGAGTTGGGTCCGACTCGACGGCACATAACAACAACAACAACAACATCTTCTTTTGCTTCTGTAATGATTGTGGTTCTTTTGTATCACTAGTAGATTATCCTCAGCTGAATCTATCATTGGTCTAGAGTATATTCCTGTGAATATGGCTTATTTTCAAAGGGATAAAGAATGCCAAGACAACAACACTGTGCAGGCATGGTGCAACTGACAGAGGTAGAGAGTGGAGGAAGAAGAGATTTAGTATGTACATATTTACTATTTAATAGCTAACAAACTGCATATTTTGTTTTGATGTCCTCTGATTTCGTTGAGTTTTCCTTCATGCAGTCCAAGTGTATGCCTCAAATACTTTTTTTTTTTCTGATTACAGATGGAAGTTTACTTTTTCTCAAACAGCAGCATCCTTGGTTCTGTGGCAACAGGCAGCAGGAACAATGACATCATGGACCTTGATCTTCTATCCTCTTATTTTTCATGCCTGCCCTTTGCTGTTTGACTTTAGGTTATTTGATGCCATGAAACAGGTCTAGACACATCATGTTTTCCACCCATTAATCAATACTCATCCAAAGAAGCATTCAGTACACTAAGATGTAGACAGGGGAGGTTTCTTACCTTCACTTACAAAATGAACCAATATTTATACTTGGAATCTGTTTTAGACAAAGGACAAATGAGAATGCTCTATTCATTAAGTATCATGACAACATGGCTGTAAAAGTACAGTTTGATCAGAGTCAGTAAATGGATGCCATGATATCCATTATATTATAATGGCTTGATAGAATGTTCCTAAGGGGTATTTCATGCAAGAAGATTTCTTGGAATTGTTTAAGGAAGGGACCTGGACTTCAGTGAATTTGGGGAGTGCTTTATACAAGATCTCTCTCTTTTAGGCTTACAATGTATGACAGAATTTTACATCTCTGACAAATCCTTGTTAAAAAACAAAACAAACAAAATTAAATTCTGTGTAATTTTAAAAACTCATTTGATCACAGATCCTGCTTGGAATCACACCTAGTAATACCTAAAAGTAGCTATGTTGTTGTTGTTGTTATGTGCAGTCGAGTCGGCCCCGACTCATAGCGACCCCTCCTTGGGTTTCCGAGGCAGTATCACTACGGAAGTAGGATTGCCCAACCTTCCTTCCGAGGAGTGGCTGGTGGTTTGAACCGCCAGCCGTCTGGTTAGCAGGCAAGTGTCTTAGCCACTATGCTACCAGAGCTCCCAAAAGTAGCTATAGAAAAAAGTAATTAATATATTACAGTTTGGGGCCAGATCAGTATTTTTGATCAATAGATAAAGTTTCCAACTTGAGTTCTGCTACGGATTTATAATGCTTCGCAAGCCACCATCACATCCTGCTCTGCACCCCTGTGCATCAATGATCTTTTTTAAAAAATAAAGTAATGACACAAGTGAAAATAGATTAAATCCTTGTGATATGCCAGCACTTACTGTGCTAAGTGCTTCATATGGCTTCTCTCATTTATTCCTTCAAATTAATTTTTATTTTAAAAAATTATTCAAGAAATATAGAAGAATATTCTCATTACAAAAAGTAAATTTTAAAAACTTAAAAACAAATTCTTCTAATTTTAGCATGTAAATATCTAGATCTTTTTCCTATTCATGTTGTTGTTGTTGTTGGTGGTGGTGGTGCTGTCGCGTCATCTCCAACTCACAGTGAGCCTATGCATGGCAGAACAAAACACCACTGGGTCCTGCATCAGCTCCACAATCCTTGTTATACTTGGCCCCATCGCCACTCCCACTGTGTCAATCCATCTAATTGACAGTCTTCCCCTCTTTCGCCCACCCTCCAACTTACCAAGCATGATATCCTTCTCCAGTGAAGTGTCCCTTCTGACAACATGACCAAAGTATGTAAGATGAAGGCTGGCCATTCTTGCTTCCAAGGAGCCTTCTGGCTGCACTTCCTCCAGGACAGATTTGTTAGTTCTTTCAGCATTCCATGGTACTTTCAGCATTCTTCACCAACACCACGACTCAAAAGCATCAGTCTTCCTTATTCATTGTCCAGCTCTCACATGCATACGAGGCGATTGAAAATATCACAGCTTGTGTCAGGTGCACCTTAGTCCTCAAGGAGACATCTTTGCTCTTCAGCACTTGAAAGAGGTCCTTTGCAGCCGACTTGGCCAGTGCTATACATCATCTGGTGTCTTGACTGCTGCTTCCATTGGCATTGATTGTAGAACTAAGCAACGTGAAGTCTTTGACAGCCTCAATCTTTTCTTTATTTATCATGATGCTGCTTATAGGTCTAGTTGTGAGGATTTTTGTTTTCTTTATATTGAGATGTAATCCATACTGCAGAAAGTATTC
>NW_006921781.1:4234304-4235328 GCF_000298275.1 Orycteropus afer afer
GACTTCTTCCTTCAATACCATTGGTTTTTGAACACATGCCACCTCCTGAAATGGATGAAGATGTACCTGTTCTTTTTGGTACAGTGACTCTGTGCATCCCTTCCATCTTCTTTTGATGCTTCGTGTGTCATTCAATATTTTGCCCATAGAATCTTTCAACATTGCAACTCAAGGCTTAATTTTTTCTTCAGTTCTTCCAGCTTGGGAAACGCCAAGTGTGTTCTTCCCTTTTGGTTTCTAACTCCAGGCCTTTACACATTTCATTATAGTAATTGCCTTTGTCTGCTTGAGCTGCTCTTTGAAATCTGTTCAGCTCGTTTATCTTGTCATTTCTCCCATTTACTTTAGGTACTCTTCACTTAAGGGCAAGGTTCAGAGTCTCTTCCGACATCCATTTTGGTCTTTTCTTCTTTTCTCATCTTTTTAATGACCTCTTGCTTTCTTCATGGATGATGTTCTTGATGTTATCCCACAATTATCCTGGTTTTTGGTCACTGATGTTCAGTGCATCAAATCTATTCTTTAGATGGTCTCTAAATTCAGGAGGGATATATTCAAGGTCATATTTTGGCTCTTATTGACTTGTTTTAATTGTATTCAACTTCATGTTGAGCTTGCCTATGAGCAGTTGATGGTCTGTTCCACAATCAGCTCCTGGCCTTGTTTTCGCTGAAGATATTGAGCTTTTCCATCACCTCTTGCTACAGATGTAGTCAATCTGATTCCTGTGTACTCCATCTGGCGAAGTCCATATGTCTGCCGTTTGTGTTGTTGAAAAAGATATTTGCAATGAATAAGTCATTGGTCTGGTAAAATTCTATCATGCGATCTCCAGCGTTATTTCTCTCACCGAGGCCAAATTTTCCAGTTACCGGTGTGTGATAGTTGGAGCTGTGTGTCAAGTTGGCTGAACCACGATTCTGTGTGGTTTAAGCAGTTGTGATGTGGGTTATTCCCATGATGGGATCAGATGTATATGTTTTGAGCAGCCAATCCATTGAAAGGGAGTTTCCCTAGGGGTGTG
>NW_006921781.1:4235538-4236857 GCF_000298275.1 Orycteropus afer afer
AAAGCCTTCAGCTTGACGTTTGATCCAAGAACTTTGGGCTTGCCAGCTTCTATAAGTGTGTGAGCCATTTTCCTAAGATAAATTTCTCTTTCTCTATATGTATATATAAGCTTTACTGGTTTTGTTTCTCTAGGGAACCCAGCCTAACGCACTGTGATTCTTCTTTGTTTCCAACTTTTGCATTCCAGTCACCAGTGTTCATTATTTAACACATCTTGATTGAGTGTTCAGTCAATTTCAGAATGCAGAAGTTGATAAAAATCTTCAGTTTCCTCATCTTTGGCTTTGGTGGTTGGTGCGTAAATTTGAATTATCATAGTATTAACTGGTCTTCCTTGTAGGCATGTGGATATTATCCTATCACTGATAGCATTGTACTTCAGGACAGATCTTGAAACATCCTTTGCAATGATGAATGCCACACCATTCCTCTTCAAATTCTCATTCCCAGCATAGTAGATTATATGGTTGTCTGATTCAGAATGGCCAAAACTGGTCCATTTCAGCTCACTAATGACTAGGATATCAATCTTTATGCATTCCATTTCATTTTTTACAACCTCTAATTTTCCTAGATTCATACTTCGTATATTCCATATTCCCAGTATTAGTGGATGTTTGCAGCTGTTTCTTCTCAATTTGAGTCATGCCACATCAGCAAATGGAGGTTATGAAAGATCCACTTTATCCACATCAGTCAGGTTTGTTCTACTCTGATGAGGCAGCTCTTCTCCAGTCATATTTTGAGTGCCTTTTGACTTAAGGGGCTCATCTTTCTGCACCGTATTGGACAATGTTTCCAGACTTTTCATCAAGTTACCCAGTAATGTACCAGACAGTGTTTCTCTGCTATTCATAAGGTTTTCACCAGCCAATTCTTTGAGAAGTGAATGGCCTCTTCCTTCTTCCTAGTCTGTCTCAGTCTGTAACCTGCATTGAAACCTGTGCACTGTGTGCAACCTGCTGGCTTTTGAAACATCAGTAGCACAGCTTCAAGCCTCGCAGCAACATGCAAGCCGCCATAGTACAACAAACTGACAGACAAGTTTGTTCTCCCTTAGATGTTGGAAACCTCCCCCTTCCTTTTTCTGCCTCTGGGAATGGACCCTGTCTGTTGCCCCTTACCTGGATCCTGCTGCATTTTGTCATCCCCAGCACTCCCTCCCTTTTGCCTCTGGGAGTGGGTATTGTTTGTGTTCCTATTCATTGGAATATAAATATATGTGCTTGAAACACACACCACATACACACACATACATGCACACATGTGAGTGTGTATATAACCAAAAAACCCAAACTCCCTGCTGCGGAGTTGGATC
>NW_006921781.1:4239297-4243908 GCF_000298275.1 Orycteropus afer afer
TCATGGCTCACCAAATGGAATACACAGAAATCAGATTGAATACATCTGTGGAAAGAGATGATGGAGAAGCTCAATATCATCAGTCAAAACAAGGCTAGGAGCTAACTGTGGATCAGATCATCGATTGCTCATTGGCAAATTCAAGTTGAAGCTAATGAAAATTAAAATAAGTCCATGAGAGCCAAAATATGACTTGATTATATCCTACCTGAATTTACAGACCATCTGAAGAATAGATTTGACACATTGTACACCAATGATCAAAACCAGATGAGTTGTGAGATGACATCAAGAACATCATACATGAATAAAGCAAAGGGTCTTCTAAAAGACAGGAAGGAGAAAAGACCAAAATGGTTGTCAGAGAGACTATGAAATTTGCTTTTGAACAGAGTAGCTAAAGCAAAAGGAAGAAGTGATGAAATAAAATAGGTGAACAGAAGATTTCAAAGGGCAGCTCGAGAAGACAAAGTAAAGTATTATAATGAAATGTGCAAAGACACAGAATTAGAAGACCAAAAAGGAAGAACACGCTTGGTATTACTCAAGCTGAGAAAACTGAGGGAAAAATTTAAGCCTCAAGTTGAAATATAGAAAGATTCTATTGGCAAAATATTGAATGATGCAGGAAACATCAAAAGAAGATGGAAGGAATACACAGAGTCACTGTACCAAAAAGAATTGGTTGATGTTCATCCATTTCAGGAGGTAATATATGATCAAAAACAAATGGTATTTAAGGAAGAAATTCAAGCTGAATTGAAGTAATTGGTGAAAAACAATTCTCCAGGAATTGATGGAATAGCCATTGAGATGTTACAACAAATGGATGCAACCCTGGAGGTGTTTACCTGTTTATGCCAAGAAATTTGGAAAACATGTACCTGGCCAACTGACTGGAAGAAATTAACATTTGTGCCCATTCCAGAGAAAGATGATGCAATAGAATGTGGAAATTATCAAACAATATCATTAATATCATACACTGAAGATAATTCAAAAATGGTTGCAGCAGTGTATTGACAGGTAACTGCCAGAAATGCAAGCTGGATTCAAAAGAGGACATGGAATGAGAGACATCATTGCTTATGTCAGATGGATCTTGGCTGAAAGCAAAAAATGCCAGAAGGAGGTTTATTGGTGTTTTATTAACTATGTAAAGGCATTCAACTGTATGGATCATAACAAATTATGGATAACATTGTAAAGAATGGGAATTATAGAACACTTAATTGTGCTCATGAAGAACCTATACATAGACTGAGAGGCTGTCATTTGAACAGAACAAGGGAATACTGCATGGTTTAAAAGCAGAAAGCGTGTATATCAAGGTTGTATCATTTCATCATGTTTATTCCATGGGTATGCAAATAATCAGAGAAGCTGGACTATATGAAGAATAACATGGTATCAGGATTGAGGGAAGATTCATTAAAAATTTGTGATATGCAGATGACCCACTTTGCTTGCTGAAAGTGAAGATGACTTGAAGCATTCACTGATGAAGATCAAAGACTGGTCTTCAGTATATATTACACCTTATCATAAAGAAAACAAAAATCCTCACAACTAGACCAATAAGCAATATCACAATAAATGGAAAAAAGATTGAAGTTGTCAGAGATTTCATTTATTGAATCCACAGTCAACACATGTGGAAGCAGCAGTCAAGAAATCAGACATTGGAGGAGTTCTGGTAAAATGGCAGAATAGGCAGACAGACTGCACAGAACCTCTTCAACAAAGAAAAGTGGAACCAATTAATACAGATACAGAGTATAATACTGGAGCCCTGAGGTTTGAAGGAAAGGCTATAAAAGTGGACTAAATTCCAACTAATAGAAGAACTTGCATCAAAATACCAAAAAATGAGACATGTCAGTGATACTGATGGCATGGGCAGCTTGGATACTGCTGAGTGGTGTTAGAATCTAAGAATTAATGTGAAAATTGGCCCTGCTATGCAGGGACTGCACGGAGGACTGCATTTGTGGCTGACGAATAAAAGGGGAAGCAGCAAAGGGAAAGGTGGGCTGCGCTGTGAACTTTGGCCTGTGCAAAGGGCACAGCCATTTTGAATGTTTACAAGTGGTTCGACCATTTTAAATCTCCCAGATTCCAGGCACTTAGGAATAGACTTCACTTGTGGGGAACCACAAGGATATTCCAGATGTCAATGGCTGGAAAGTTGCAATAATCCCCTTGTTACTCTTATACCCCACATGTTTGTGGTGAATGGAGATGTGGCAATCCCTCACTCCCACGTACTTTCTCGGCTGGCAGGAATTCCATTCCAGTCTGTGTGCTCAGACAGAGCCTGGGTGCCCTGCCCAGATTTTTTTTTTTTTAGCTGGTTTGTTTTTGTCTGTTTTAAAATTATTATTATGGTTATTTTTATCATTACTCTTTATTCTTCCCTTCCCAGGTTCTAGTTTTCAGCTTTTTCTCTCTTCCCTATTCCTTGTTCAAGTTTTTTCTTTCTCATGGTTAACACCATTCCTTGTGTTTCTTTTTGCATTTTTAACATTTTTTCTTTTGTCTCCATTATTCTCCTAGTCTACCTTTTTTCTCTTATTGCCCTTTCCCGAGATATTGTGGTCTTTCATTTTCTTTTTTTGGTTATTGTCCCTGTGTGTTTACACAGTGTGTTTTTTGTCCACTTGCTTTTACTTTTTTGATGATTATTCAATTGTTGTTTTTGTCTAACTGAGTGTTAGATAGCAACAGTTCCTATATGATACAACTACACCTGCACCTCCTGCAGCTTCACTTACTGAGTGAGAACCACCACTTCCTTCTCCACCAACTGACCAATGATAAAAAACCACCAAGGAGAGCCTGAGTCACCCTTAATTGCTCTTCACAAACAGTTAACAGAGATCAAAATACAACAATGTCACAATATCTCAGAGAGAATAGACCATCCTAGTCCACACAAAGAAACAAAATAAAGTGGTAGAAACAAGGGAGCAGGGTACAGACCCAGAACACATCCCTGAGGAAGAAGCAGCACTGGAATTCCCTGAAAAGGAATTCAAAGTAATTATATTTAGGTATCTTGAAAGGATTGAGATGGGTCAAGGAAAACACTGCCAAAATTAAGGAAAACATAGATAAAACCCTAGAAAAATTGCAGAGGAAAATACAAGAAAAAATTGACAAAATAAATGAAAAATTAGAAATGATACAAAATATACACACAGATATCCAGAAGATTAATATTAAATTTTCAGAATTAGATAACACATTGAAAGGGCAAAGGAGTAGAATTGAATCAATGAAGACAGAATTAATGAGATTGAAGACAAAGGCCTGAATACTTCATTGGAAAGAGATCAATCAGAAAAAGAGATCAAAACAAAATGAAGAAAGCCTAAGGTTCATGTGGGATATCATCAAAAGGAATAACCTACGTATAATCAGAATTCCAGAACAGGAAGAGAAAATGAAAACCACTGAGAAAATTGTCCAAGATTTGTTGGAAGAGAACTTCCCTGATATGATGAAAGATGAAAATATATCCATTCAGGAAGTCCAAAGGACCCCAAACAGGATAGATACAAAAACAAAATTACCAAAATATATCATCAAATTCATCAAAACCAAAGACAAAGAAAGAATCCTGAAAGCAGCACAGGAAATGAAAAGTTAAAAAGGACAACCAATAAGAATAAACTCTTATTGCTCAGTAGAAACCATGCAAGCAAAAAGGTAGGGGGGTGATATATATAAAACCCTGAAAGAGAAAAATTTCCAACCAAGAATTATATACTCAGCACAATTGTCCCTCAAATATGATGGTGAAATTAGGAGATTTCCATATAAGCAGAAACTAAGGGAATTTGTTAAAAACAGACCAACCTTAAAAGAGATACTAAAAGGAGTCCTTTGAACAGAGAAACAATAGTAGCAAACAACAACCAACCATTAATACACAAGATGACATAACCCAGAAACCAGTACAGCTATGGACGTATCCAAAATAAAATAAGCTTGCAAGATTGTAAACAGGGAACCAAAGACATCAGTTGGAAAATGAGGACAATTACAAACCAAAAAAAGTGAAAAATATTGTAGTTACAGAAGTTCTACACAGTGAGGAAGTCAAGAGAGTGGCAAGATAGAATGACTGTTCTAAACTTGGGGAGAAAAGTATAAATCATATGGTAACCTCAAAGAAAAATGATAAACCCTCACACCACAAAAGAAAAAGAGGACAAGCACAAATATTTAGCAAATACTAAAACAACAGCAATGAAGGAAATGATAACACAATTCATAAATAAAATGAGTTCACCACAGAAAATTATATGGAACAAAGAAACCAGGAACACCATGAAAAAACATAACAAAATGACAGCACCAATTCATACTTTTTGATAATTGCACTGAATGTCAATGGATTAAATGTACCACTCAATAGACGGAGAATGTAGATTGGATAAGAAAACATAACCCATCAATATGCTGTCTACAAGAGACACACCTCAGAGCAAAGACAAAAATAGACTAAAAAACAAAGGTTGGAAAACGATGTATCAAGTAAACCAAAAAAAAAGCAGGAGTGGCAATATTAATTTCTGATCAAACTGACTTTAAGACAAAAACCAC
>NW_006921781.1:4259032-4261710 GCF_000298275.1 Orycteropus afer afer
GAATTAAAAGCACATGGACAAAAAATACACCACGTAATCACACAGGAACAGTAACCAAAAAATGGAAAAAGGAAGAAGGAAGAAGAAAATAACAAGAAAACCTGCAATATCTGGGGATAGGGCACTAAGAGAAAAAAGGTAGAGAAGGAGAATAATGAAGAAAAAAATGAGAAAAATGCAAAAAGGAAAATAAGCAACTGGGTTAACCACAAGAAAAAAGGGGTAAAAAAGAAGAATTTAAATTAAAAAAAAAGTTAAAACCAGGAACAGGGAAAAGAAGAAAAAGCTGTAAACTAGGACCTGGGAGGTGAAGAATAAAGAATAGTAAAAAGGACAAAAGTATTAATAATAATAGTAGTTTTAAAACAGACAAATGCAAGCAAACTAAAAAGAAAAAAATTGGTGGAGGACAGAGCAAGACACCCAGGCTCCATCCGAGAACACAGACTGGGATGGAGTTCCTGTGGGCTCAAAAGGTGGATGGGAGTGGGGGATGGCGACACCTCTATTCATCAAGTGGGTGTGGGGTATAAGAATAACAAGAAGAATGTCGCACCTTTTAAGTTGTGCAGGTCCAGAGTGCCCTTGGGGTTACTGGCAAGCAGAACCTGTTCTTAAGCCCCTGGAATCTGGTAGAGCACTGTCTCTTTAAATATCCAAAATGATTAAGCCTTTTGTAAACATTCAAAATGGCGGCGCCTTCTGGACAGGCAAAAGTCCACAGCTCAGCCCATCTTCCTCTTCACCACTGCTTCCCCTTTTATTCTCCAGCCACCAGAGCAGTCCTCTGTGCAGTTCCTGGCTAGCAGGGCTGATTTTTAGGTTAATTCTTAGATCCTACCACCACTTGAGAATCTCCAAGCTGTCTGGGCCATCAGGATAGCTCAGGATTGCTGCCAGACTGCAGCTCTGTATGTCTCCTTTTCTGGTATTTTCATGCAAATTCTTCTGCTAGTTGGGGTTTTCCAGGATTATCTTCTGTGTCTGTGTTAACTGGTTCCCCTTTTCTTTGTTGAAGAGGGTCTGTGCAGTCTTTCTGCCTATTCTGCCATCTTGGAATTGAGTCATTATTAAGTTTATTCTTATAATTTGGGGGCTTTAAGTCCAAGTTCAAAGTGCCAGACTCTAGGGGCTGGGTGAAAAGCCCTCAGCCTTGAACTTCAGCTCTGCCTCCAGCTCCTAGCCCACTGAAACTAGAGGCTTTTCTTCACTCAGACAGCTTCTGGCTGCTGAAGCTGCCAAGCCCAAGGTCAACAAGTAAAAAGGCACAATCCTGATGTTAGCAAACTACATGGCAGACCATTAATTCAAGTCCATTTTAGTCCCAAGGTCGGCAGGGTATGGCAGGCCACTGAACAATGACATGGCTGCATACAGGGTCCAAGCATGCCATAAGCTAGACCATTCCCAAAGCTGCTTCTTATATATGGGAATCATACCACATACCCAAAGCAGCTACTCAGATCCCACCATGGAGGTGATTGCCATTCTTATCATGAGGAATAACTACCTCCAGCTGCCCAGCCACTCAACCAGGCCTAGCCAAGTTGACACAAAAACATAACCACCACAGGCACTATACTACCAGAGCTCCTTAAAGAGATGCAAATCAAAACAATGAGATAGCATCTTGCCCGAGCACTAGTAGCAAAGTTCAACAAGATAGAAAATAACAAATGCTGGTGAGCATGCGGAGACATACACTGTTGGTGGGACTGTAAAATGATACAACCACTGTGGAAGGCAGTAGGGTGTTTCCTTAAAAAGTTGGAATTAGAAATACCGTTTGACCCAGTCATTCCATTACTAGGTATCTATCCTAAAGATATTGATCTAAAGGTAGATAGATTGGTAGGGTGGAGGGTAGACAAAAGATGGGGAGGCCTTCAATGGATGGATTGACATGGTGGCTGAGATAATGGACTCAAGTATAGCAGGGATCATGGAGGCACGGGATTGGGCAGTGTTTTTTCTGCTGGGCATGGGGTCACTATGAGTCAGAAATGACTCGATGGCACCTAACATAACATAACATCCTAAAGAAGTGAGAGACAGGACAAGAACAGATATATGCACACCCATGTTCATAGCAGCACTATTTACAATAGCCAAAAGATGGAGGCAACCTAGGTGTTTCCTAGGTTGAAGAATTCATAACCAAACTATGGTATATACACACAATGGAATATTATGCAACCCTAAAGCATAACCTAGAATCTGCAAAACACTGCATAATGTGGATGAATTTGGAGGACATCATGCTGAGTGAAATAAGTCAATCACAGAAGGACAAATATTATATTAGTCCATTATTGTAAAAAGTCAAGGAAAGGTTTATATATGGAAAGAAATTTTCTTTGTTACCAGGGATGAGAGTGGAGGGGAGGGGAGGGAATACTGTTAGATAGGTTGAGATAAGTATTGATTTGAGTGAAGAGAAGGGCAATGTACCAAATATGAGTGATCAACACAGTGGCATTGAAGAAGAGGCAGACATAGAGAGGTGTATGGGAGGTATAGACAACAAAGATGAACCCTTTTGCATATACAGTATTGCATTGTCAGTGAAGGCAAATGTGGATATATGGGTGGATATATGGGTGGACAGCCTGAACTATTAGGTATGGCTGTGCAAGGGGAAGCATGCCCAAGATCATGTATAGGGTTGGCAGACAATG
>NW_006921781.1:4263228-4270638 GCF_000298275.1 Orycteropus afer afer
GAGTCAGCCCCCACTCATAGCGACCCCTCCTTGGGTTTCCGAGGCAGTATCACTACGGAAGTAGGAATGCCCAGCCTTCCTTCCGAGGAGTGGCTGGTGGGTTTGGACCTCCAGTCTTCTGGTTAGCAGTCAAGTGCCTTAGGCACTATGCTACCAGAGCTGTATGTGTGTGTATGTGTATATGTATATCCATATCTATATCTCATTTTTCTACATAAATAAGATAATATTGTATGCATTTGATTTTCATTCATTTAAAGGTATGTGTTGGTCATATTTCTATCTCAATAAATATTTATCTACCTCATTCTGCTTAATGGCTTCATGACATTTATTAGTATATTTGCACTATTTTTCATTGATAGTTATTCAGGTTATTTTCAATTTTTTCCACCAATTTGAACAGATATATTTTCATTTATGATCTGATAGTATGACTGATAGATAACTTTGGATGGCCTCCTAATTGAAACAATTAGAATGATGGATACAACATACAATAAATAAACAGATAGGGATAGAATCCTCAAAGGTCAAAAATAAAGTGAAAACAAGGACCATACGGACAAGAGATTGCCAAAGTTTGTCTTTATTTCTGAGATTTTCTGCTGAACCCTGGAAAATTTGAGTTACTGCTTGGTGAAATGTAGGAGATAGAAAGTAAAACTTAAGGTCTACACCTTAAGCTAAAGTGAACAGGAAACAGCTAACATAAAGTTGATATTCAAAGGGCTACTTTCATTTTAAGGGTAAATAAGAAATAAAATCACCATCCAGAAGGGACAGAAAATAAATCCACCTGTCTCAACCTGGATTCTGGGTACAAGTTGAGAGGAATCTTTCTTGAAAATTCAAAGCCACAGACCTTCTTTTGTGTTGATTTGCAGTATAGTTCATGATACCATTGTGTTTCAAAAAAAAAAAAAAATCAAATGAAGAATTTAAAGTGGTCCCAGGTTAATGGTGCCACTAGGCATATGATGAAAGCAATACAAATCCAAATATTCTCAGAGAAATTTGAACTCAGAACTCAAAGAATTCCCACTGATGAAATTTTAAGGAAAATGAGCTGCTTGTGGTCAAATTCTCAAAACACATATGAAACTAAATCACCATGAGTAAAAACCATAAGAAACAATAAACAGAAGAATCAGGCTTACAGAGACTATCTACTGTCATTATGAAACACTAAAGATAAAATAAGTATATTGAACGTTTCAAAAAATAAAGAAAAAACTTGAGGATATGAACAAGAATAAGAAAATTTAAAAGAACCAAATATATTTATAAAAGAACCACTAGAGAAGTTCTAGAAATAATATTTACACAAATTGAATTAAAAAAGGTAGTGTAAACAGGAGAAAAGATAGATGAAACTTAAGAAAGAATTAGTTAATTGGAAGATAGATCAAAAGCTATGCAGAATATAGTCCAGAGAGATAAAGAGATATGAAATATGAAAGAGAAATTCAAATCATGAAGGATAGAATTGGAAAACTTGGCATACATCTAATGGGATTCTAGAGGAAAATAACAGAGATAATAAGAAAAAGCAATATTTGAAGAGATAATGGTTGTGATTTTTTCCAAATTGTCGAAAGACTACAATCCAATGTGCAAAAAGGCCAAGGAGTCATGAGTATGATAAGAAAAACTTACACATAAACTTATAACAATGAAGTGTAAAACCAAAGACAGAGATTAAAAAAAAAGAGCAAAAAGAGCCAGCCATCTACTGAGAAGGAAAAGGCAATTAAAATGGTGAGTAATTTCTCAACAGTAACAATGGCAACACTGAGAGAATATAATATCATCTTAGTATTGTACACTAAGAAAACGCCTTTCAATAATGAAGGTGAAGTAACGTCATTTCATATCCTTTTGTTTAGCCATCCTTACTATATGCTATTGATTGCCGGACAGTACAGCAGGTAACTTGTTCAAGGACCTGAGGTCCTTGTTCAAGGAACCAGAAGTCAGATGATGATCCAAATGCAACATCCAGATTGAGTAAAAAGCCCGAGATCTTTGCCAAGATATCCATACAACATATTGGAAGCAGGCCACATCCCTAAGGAAAACTTTTCAACTGATGGGCTGCTCGTAGAAGATTTCATCATGGAAGTGATTGCATTATTTCAGATTTCATTATGGGAGATGACTACATCTTAACTGCCAAACTCCTGAGAATCATGACCTCACCAAGTTGACACACAATCTTAACCATCATACCTTGTTACAGAATGGTCACCTCTGATTATTACCTCTGCATTGCAGGTAAGAAAATGGGAAATGGCAAAGGGCAAAAGAAAAAAGAAAAAAAAAAAAAAAAAACCACGCCAACTGAGTCTATCCTTCTTTTCTGGGAAATGTCATCTATATCTTATTGGCCAGAAACCTAATAGTATGCTCAAATTAAGAAGGGCCTTTGATGCCATTTTTAAAATATCACTTTGGAAAATAAATATGAAGTAGAGAAATCTTTGCAGCTAGTTTGTATTGGATTTGAGTCTTTCTGATTTTTTTCCCTTCAATGTCATTTAAATTAGCTAAAAAAAAAAAAAAAAGTTCAAGTCCACCCAGAGGCATCTCAGAAGAAAGCCCTGGCGATCTACTTCCAGAAAATCAGCCATTGAAAACCGTATGGAGGACAGTTCTACTCCGACACAGATAGGATTACCATGAGCTGAAATCAACTCAATGGATTTTTTTTTCCCCAATTTTCTGTTGCACCCTGCACAGTACTCAGTACACTGCCAGGCACATGATATTGAATCAATAGTAACTGATGGACATATGAAACTGTATACATAGTGTGTGGTGAAGGGAGTTAGATGATTTAACACATTTTCATGAAATCAAACATTTTAGTCCTTCTAACACAAATGAATTCTTTTGGCCCCTTGAGATAGCTCAAGATTTGGGCCTTTGCTCAAATATATGAAATCACTTAATGTAGAAGATTATACTTTCTGAGGATAGGACGATATACAACTGCTACAATTATGTCTCTTCAAATAATTGTGATATTTATGTATCTTTCTCATTTGAATTTTTTGTTTTTGGATGTATATTTCATTACTCAATTTAATTAAATCAAGTGCATTCAGGAAGTAGTGGAGGAACAGAAGACGAAGGCCTTACATGTCCAAACCCAGGAAGTAGAAAACTCTAGTGTATTTTAAAGTAGAACCTTTTTCAATTAAACCAACTCCTTCCTGGTCAATAAAATCCATCTAAACAAAATTTGATGACAGTACTTCCTATCTGGAATAAATGGTTATAAATAAGAAATTTAATTTGCAGTTCCTGCAACATGAAATATAATTAACCTATTATAACCTTCAGTATAATATTTGTCACACCTTGAATCAAGATTATCAAAAAGGTCGTTATTTATAAGAGACAGTAGCCATTCATTTCTGACTTTTGTTATGCCTGGATTCTAAACAAATGCTCTATTTCTAAATAGAAATTGGAGCTCCTTTTGGTGTAGTGCCTAAGGCATTTGACTGCTAACCAGAAGGCTGGTGGTTCAAAGCCATCAGACACTCCTTGGAAGGAAGGTTGGACAATCTACTTTCATAGTGATACCACCTTGGAAACCCAAGGAGCGGTCACTATGAGTCAGATCCAACTCAGTGGCAGTGAGATATATAATTGGTTTTGCTTCTCTAGAGAACCCAGCCTGAGACAACAGGTATTATCTAATTAACATAACAAAGAAAATCCTATTTTCAAGCAGGATTACATCCACAGGTATGCGGATTAGGATTCCAACACATTTTTTTCTAGAGGGACACATTTGTTTTTTCCATAATAAGATCCCATATTTATTGAGTACACATTTAAAGGCATTTCCCATTTCTCCTGAAATTCATCATTGTACTCCTACGAACACTTACACCTTATTCATGCACTTTTGATCACTAAATCCCACCTAGATTATTGACTATGAATCATATTAAACTCCCACAGCTTTCCTCACTTAATAATTTCAGCAACCTTTACACATAGAGCATATGCATATCTCACTCATATATACTACCCTTATAGATATAGATTTAAGTAAAACAAATCACTTGAAAAACTGCTGGGAATATCCATGGAGGTACAGGAATATGAATGAGTGATTAACAAGTTGAATTCATGTTGTATAGTCTTTTCCTTACTGATTAGATGAGAACAATGTATCTTAGTGGCAGAAACCATAAGTGTTTAAAAGGGATGAAATTAATTGCTTTATTACTGCTTTTGTCAGGTACCATTGAGTTGATTCTAACTCACAGCAAATCAAGGTACAACAAAACAAAACACTTCCTGGTCCTACATCATGCTCAAAATCATTGTGATGTTTGAGCCCATTGTTGTAGTCAGTGTCAATCCATCTCACTGAGGGGCTTCTTCTTTTCCAGTGACCTTCTACTTTACCAAACTTGATGTTCTTCTCTAGGGACTGGTCCCTCTCAATACTATGTCCAAAGTACATAGGGATTAGTACAAAGTACATGAGATGAAGTTTCTCCATCCTCACTTCTAAGTAGCATTCAGGCTGTACTTCTTCCAAGATAGATTTGTTTGTTCTTCTGGTAGTCCATGGTATGTTTAATATTCTTTGACAATACCATAATTCAAAGGCTTCAGTCTTTCTTCAGTCTTTCTTATTCATGGTCCAGCTTTCCCATATGAGGCAATTGAAAATACCATGGCTTTGGTCAGGTACGCTTTTGCCTTCAAAGTGGCATCTCTGCTTTTTAACACTTTAAAGAGGTCTACCTAGCAGATTTACCCAATGCAACATGTCATTCTATTTCTTGACAGCTGCTTCCATGAGCATTGATTATGGACCCAAGTAAAATGAAATGTTTGAAAACTTCAATAATTTCTCCACTTACCATGATGTTTATTGGTCCAGTTTTGTTTCTTTATGTTGAGATGTAATCCATCCTGAAGGCTGGAGTCTTTGATCTTCATTATTAAGTGCTTCAAGTCCTTTCATTTTTAGCAAGCAAGATTGTTTCCTCTACATATTGCAGGTTGTTAATGAGTCTTTCTCCAATTCTGATGCTGTGTTATTCTTAATACAGTCCCGGTTTTCAGATTATTTGCTCAGCATACAGATTGAATAAATTATTGTGAAAGGGTACAACTCTGACACACATCTTTCCTAACTTTAAATCATGCACTACTCCTTTGTCTGTTTGAACAACTATGTGTTGGTTTATGTACAGGTTCTGTTTGAGCACAATAACTGTCCAGAAATTCTCACTTTCCACAATGTTATCCATAATTTCTTCTGATCCACATAGTTGAACGAGTTTGCCTAGTCAATAAAAAACAGTAAACACCTTTCTGGCATTCTCTGCTTTCACCTATGATCCATGTGACACCAGCAGTAATATCCCCAAACTAAACAAATCACCTGAAAATGCTGCTGGGAATTCCACTGACTTAAGGCAATATGAATGGGTGATTAACAAGATGAGTTCATATTATACAGTCTTCTGAATCCAGGCTGAATTTCTGGCAGTTCCCTTTCTATGTACTGCTGCACCTATTTTTTAATTGTCTTCAGTAAAATTTTACTTATGTGTGATATTAATCATATTTTTCAATAATTTCTGCATTATGTTCGGTACTTTTCTTTGGGATAGGCATGTAAATGGATCTATTCCAGTCAGTTGGCCAGGGAGGTGTCTTTCAAATTCCCGGCAATAAACAAGTGAGCGATTCTAGTGTTGCATCCATTCCAACCAGTTTCCTGTCAATTTCTGAAGCCTTGTTTTTTGCCAGTGCCTTCAGCATAACTTGGACTTCTTCCTTTAGTACTATTAGTTCTTGATCATATGCCACTTCCTGAAATGATTGAACATTGACCAAATCTTTTTGGTACAGTGACTCTGTGTATTCCTTCCATCTTCTTTTGATATTTCCTGTATCATTCATTGTTTCTGCCCAAAGAATCCTTCAATATTGCAACTCAAGGCTCAAATTGTTTCTCCAGTTCTTTAAGCTTGAGAAGTGCCAATTGTGCTCTTCCCTTTTGGCATTCTAACTCCAAGTCTTTGCACATTTCATTATAATACTGTTAGGCCGAAGCAAACCCAATCCCCAATATGTCAGTTGGCAGCTTCCTCCAGGTGTCAGGCCCTGATGAGACAGCCTAATAAGACAACTGAAGTGACAGAACCCGCCCAGGCTGGAAAGTCCCATGCAATGACAAACTTCCTCTTGTGAAGCCCCCTCCCTCATGCTAATTAAGTGCAGACCCATGCTAACAGCTAATTGGACCCTGCCGTTTCCTTAGAGGACCCTGTCATTTCCTTGGTGTCCCCAATTAGGTCCTCTCTGTGTCTATAAAAATCTATGCCCCCTGCCTGGGGGTGCGACTTCTCTGGCCCTGATGCAAGGGCATGAGAACCTCGCCCGGGAGTGCTAATAAACTGCTTCTCTGAAACAACTCCGTGTCCTGGTGTCTCAGCAGCTCTGCATTACAAATACTTCACTTTTCCTGAGCTACCTTTTGAAATTTGTTCAACTCCTTTACTCATCATTGCTTCCTTTCACTTTAGCTACTCTACATTCACAAACAAGTTTCAGAGTCTCTGTTTTCAGAGTCAATTGCCTTAGGGAAAGAGAGCTGTGCTACTATTTATTGAGTTCCTACCTGTGCTAGAAAATTAATATCTGTTATTTCACTTAAGTCTAGAAGTATTAGTCAATACCTGATAGAAGGAAAACAAAGATTGCCAAATAGCAGTCTCAAATAATTTGTATTCTTTGCATAGTTTCAATTCAGTGGATCTCCTTGCATAGAAATTAATGAGGTTAGATCACTGCTGTCTAGTGGAAACATAGTGCAAGCTACATATGTAATTTTTAAATTTTCTAATAACTACCATAAAAAAGGAAAAAGAAACAGGTGAGATTAATTTTAATAGTATATTTTAACACAGCATATCCACAAGAAAAAAGCAGATGGATTTTTGGAAGGCTGGAATTGGTAGGGAAGGCCAGGAAGTGGGGGTGGAGCAGTTTGCAACAGTTAAGGGAGATGAACTCGACTGTCATTTTGTCATCCTGTGGTGGCTTGTGTGTTGCTGTGAGTCTGGAGGCTGTGCCACCAGTGTTTCAAGTGCCAACATGGTTTGACATGGTGGACAGGTTTCAATGGAGCTTCCAGCCTAAGACAAACTCGGAAGAAGGAAGAGGCCATCCAGTTCTCAAAGAATTGGCCAGTGAAAACCTTATGAATAGCGGTGAAACATTGTTTTACATATTATTGAAAAACATCCCTGAAACATTCTCTGATATAGTGCCAGAGGATGAGCCCTTCGGGTTAGAAGGCACTCCAAATATGATTAGGAAAGAGCTGCCTCCTAAGAATAGAGTCAACCTTAATGATGTGGA
>NW_006921781.1:4271318-4272342 GCF_000298275.1 Orycteropus afer afer
GAAATGACTCTGAAAATTGCATGATAGAACTTTGCAAGACAAATGACTTATTCATTGCAAATATCTGTTTTCAATAATACAAATGGCAGCTATACACACGGACTTTGCCAGATGGAGTACACAGGAATCAGATTGAATACATCTGCGATAAGAGGTGATGGAGAAGCTCAATATTTTCAGCCAAAACAAGGCCAGGAGCTGATTGTGGAACAGACCATCAACTACTCATATGCAAGTTCAAATTGAAACTGAGGACAATTAAAACAACTCCTCGAGAGCCAAAATATGAGCTTTGCTTTATCTGTCCTGCATTTATAGACCAACTAAAGAATAGATTCAATGCATTGAACACCAGTGACTGAAAACTAGAAGAATTGTGGGATGACATCAAGAATATCATCCATGAAGAAAGCAAAAGATCATTAAAAAGACAGGAAAAGAAGAAAAGACCAAAGTGGATGTCAGAGGAGACTCTAAAACTTGCCCTAAAATGGATAGTAGCAAAAGCAAATGAGAGAATCGACAGGATAAGAGCTGAACAGATTTCAAAGAGCAGCTCAAGAAGACAAAGTCAATTTTTATAATGAAATGTGCCAAGAGTTGGAGCTAGAAAACCAAAAGAGAAGAACATGCTCGGCATTTCTCAAGCTGAAAGAACTGCGGAAAAAAATTAAGCCTCAAATTGCAACATTGAAAGATTCTATGGGCAATATGTTGAATGATGCAGGAAACATTAAAAGAAGATGGATGGAATACACAGAGTCACTATACCAAAATGAATTGGTAGATGATCATCCATTTCAAGAGGTGGTATATGATCAAGAACTATGGTACTAAAAGAAGAAGCCAAAGCTCCACTGAAGGAATTGGCAGAAAACAAATCTCTGGGAATTGACAGAATATCCATTAAGATATTTCAATAAACTGATGCCCCGCTGGAGGCATTCACACAACTCTGCCAAGAGATTTGGAAAACAGCTACCTGGCCAACTGACTGGAAGAGATCCATATTTGTACCATTCCA
>NW_006921781.1:4273807-4281374 GCF_000298275.1 Orycteropus afer afer
AGCTCCTAACATACTGTATTGTTTAAAATCAGGAATAAAGTGTGTCAGGGTTGTATCTTTCACCATACTTATTCAATTTGTATGCTGAGCAAATACTCTGAGAAGTTGGACTATATGAAGAAGAACATGGCATCAGAATTGGAGGGAGGCTTATTAACAACCTGTGATATGCAGGTGATACAACTTTGCTTGCTGAAAGTGAGGATGACTTAGAGCACTTCCTGATGAAGATTAAAGACTACAGTCTACAGTATGGATTACATCTCAACATAAAGAAAACAAAAATCCTCAAAACTGGACCAATAAACAGCATCAAGATAGACGGAGAAAAGATTGAAGTTGTCAAAGACTTCGTATTACTTGGTTCTACAATTAACTGCAATGGAAGCAGCAGTCAAGACATCAAAAGATGTATTGTACTGGGCAAATCTACTGCAAAAGACCTCTTTCAAGCACTGAAGAGCAAGATATCTCCTTGAAGACTAGGATGCACCCAACCCAAGCAATGGTATTTTCATGTGAGAGCTGGACAATGAATAAGGAAGAACGAAGAAGAATTGATGATTTGAGTTGTGGTGTTGGCCAAGAATGCTGAAAGTACCATGGACTGCTAAAAGAACTAACAAATCTGTCCAGGAGGAAGTGCAGCCAGAATGCTCCTTAGAAGCAAGAGTTGACAGGCTTTGTCTCACCTAGTCTGGTCATGTTGTCAGAAGAGACCATTCTCTGGAGAAGGATGTCATGCTTGGTAGGGTGGAGGGTCAACAAAAGAGAGGAAGGCCCTCAATGAGATGGGTAGACATTGTGGCTGCACTGATGGGCTCAGGCATAGTAGGGATAGTGAGGCTGGCGAGGACCAGACAGGGTTTTGTTCTGTTGCACATAGGTTGCTATGAGTCAGAGATGACTGGACAGCACATGACAACAACAACAACATATCCAAAATATCAGCTTATCATGTAATCAATATTAATAAGATATTTTACATTTTTATATTCCATTTTAAAAACCAAGTATGTATGCTACACTTACAGCACATTGCAATTCAGAGTGGCCCCATTTCAAGTGCTCAGTAGCCATGTATGGCTAGCAGCTACCACATTAGAAAGCACATTGTTATTGTTGTTAGGTGCCATTGAATCGGTTCCAACTCGTAGCGACTTTATGTACAAATGGAATGAAACACTGCCAGATCCTGTGCCATCCTCACAATCTTTGCTAATACTTGAGAAAGCATAGGGCTAGAAAATAAGACAATAAGATGACAGGAGAGCAGAAGTTTACCAAATCAGACTGATTCTGAGTTCAGTTCTCTGGTTGGCTCAATGGACAAGTTACGTACTCTTTTCTGGGATTGGTTGCCTTCAATTTTCACATGGTTGAAGCTGAGAAAACTGTTTTAAAGAGGTCTGACATGGATTGTCTAAGATTTCAGTCAGCCCATGGTCAATTGGTGGTTGTACTTGGTGGCACATGGTTGAAATTTGACAAATTTGTCTTTGTCATCCAAAATAATCCTTCATCTGTTTCAGATGAGAGTTTAAATATTTTGTTGTTTCATCTGCCACACTGATCATTAGTTAGGATGATCATATATGTTTTCATCCAAACTGGAATACTTTTGAGAGAGAAAGAAAAAATCCAAGACCAGTTGCAACTAAGTCAGTTCTGACTTATGGCAACCTTATGTATGTCAGCATATAATTGTAACCCACAGGGTTTTTAATGGCTTTTTTTTTTTTTAGATGTATATTACCAGGTCTTTCTTTTCAGGTGCCTCTGGGTGGACTTGAACTTCACCCTTTCAATTAGCAGCTGAGTGCATTAACTTCTGGCACCAAGAGATTCCATGAAGAAAAAAAGGGGTTGTTATCAGTAAACACCCTGGGACAATAGGCATAATATGAGACTCTCTTGGCTGGTGATTCAGGACATGATCACTTTACTTTTTTCAGTGTTTCTACCTCTCAAAAATATTTAGGTTACTGCCAGTAGGCACGTGTACCTTTAGGATAGGTATAACTGGATAAAGAGGACCCAGTTCTCACAAGCATCCTGAACACAAAGCCCTCAATTCCTCCTGTAGATTCTAGATCTCATCCCAAGAGCCAGCATCATAAAGGGTCTTTTACTCCCATGTCTACTAACATTGCTTTGATGCAACTTGCAAGCTTCCTGTTTCACAATTTTCCACTCTGGGTCTTGTTCACATTGGGGGTTTAATGAGAAATGGCTGTTGTCAGATAAAGGGAGCTTCCTCTTGGCAAGAACTCCCAAGGCAACTTGAAGTCCAGCAAACAAAAGCATGCGTAAGGGTGGCCAGGAGATGTCTTTTTTTTTTTTTCCTTTTGTCCCTTCTTTCTTTTTCTCCCTTTATAAAATAGAAGCACAGTCATCAGCAGTGACAGCCAGGGGAAATATTTCACTGGAAATAACAGATGGCTCAAAGCCACCTTCATTTCTGAGAGAGAGGGAGAATGCCCATCAGCCTGGAAAACTGAAGCCTTTAAAACTAATTTTGTTTGGATCTTTAATCCATTGTAAACATGGAAGATTAAAGGATTTCACTTTTGCTGCTTAGTAAATTCAGCTTGGAGAGGTAAGAGACAATAAAACAGGTGAGAGTGGCTGGAATAGCAAGAGATTTAACAGGAGGAACTTACCTTTGTTCAAAACCTAAAAACCAAACTCACTTTTGTCAAGTCAGTTCCGACTCATAGTGACCCCTCTTGGGTTTCCAAGGCAGTATGTCTACGGAAATAGATCGCCCAATCTTCCTTCCGAGGAGAGGCTAGTTAGCAGTCAAATGCCTTAGGCACTATACCACCAGACCTCCTTCTGTCAATTTAGGAGGCTAGAAATTCTAAGTCAGAGGGCCGGCTCTAGGGGAAGGCTTTCTATCTCTCAGCTCCAAGGAAGTTCCTTGCCTCTTTTCAGCTTCTTTTCTTCAGCTCCTTGGTGATCTTCATGTGGCATGACATCCAACTTTCCCCATCTCTGCTTGCTTCCTTACTTGCTTAATCTACTCTTTCATATCTCAAAAGAGACACATCCTACTCTAATATAGCCTCATTAACATAACAGAGAAAACCCATTCCCAAATGGGATTATAACCATAGGTATAGGGGAGTCTTAGTTCTCAAGTGCTGCTGTAACAAAAATGCCACAAGTGGATTGCTTTAACAAACAGAATTTTATTATGTCACAGTTTAGGAGGCTAGAACTCTGAATTCATGGCACCTGCTCCAAGGGAAGGATTTTTCTCTGTCAGTCAGCTCAGTGGAAAGGTCCTTGGCATCAACCTTCCCCCTGGGTCTAGGAGTTTCTCACCACAGGGACCTTGGTTCCAAAGGATGCGTTTCACTCCTCACTCTTCTTTCTTGGTGGTAAGAGATACCTCCCTCTCTGTTGCTTCTCTCTCCTTTACACGGTGATACAGGCCATACTCCAGGGAAAGTCTCCTTCCATTGGATCAAGGCTATGATGTGATTAAGGGTGTTGCATCCTAATCCCCTTACAACTTATTGGCTGATCACATCAGATCACATCAGGGGGAATGATTACATCATTACAAAACTGCCAAATCACTGAGAATCATGGCCCAGCCAAGTTGACATATATTTTTTGAGGACATAATTCAATACATAAATGTTCCACTTTTTGGCCCCCTAAAATTCATTTTCTTCCCACATGCAAAAGACATGCACCCCATCACATCATCCCAAAAGTTTTAAGTCAACTCCAAGTCTAAAATATCATCTTTTAAATCATTTAAATCAGATATGCATGAGACATTAGATGTATTCCATTCTGGTGCAAAGCCCTTCATCTGTGAATCTGTGAAATCTGGAATAAAAATGATCTGTTCCCAAAGCACAGTAGTGGAACAGACAACAGGTACACATTTCCATCACAAATGGAAGAAATTGGAGAGAAAGAAGGGATAAAGGCACCAAGCAAGTCTGAAACCCCAAACAAATTACATTAGCTATCAAGACTAGAAAAGAATTCTCTGTTCTCTGAGACCATCTGGGTGCTGGCTTCAAGTTCCAAACTCTGGGTGTTGGCCATCTTCTCTGGATTCTGAATGAAGACCCCTTGGCCCTGGACTTAAGCCCACCTTCCAGGTCCACTGTGATAGCAACTCTTGTCCCTAGGTTTTGAGTAGCCCCACTCTCCTAGTCCATCTGAGTGGCAATTCTACCCCTGAGACATACCCTACACTAATACTGTCTTATTAACATAGCAAAAAAAAAAAAAAAAATTCCTAAATGAAATTATAACCACATGTATATGGGTTAGTATTTAAAGTACATATTTTGGGGGGACACAATTAAAGCTATACCAATCACCATACAGAGTGTTTTATATAAAAACTACAAGTCATATTACCAATTGTCATTGAGTCTATTCCAACTGAAGGAAACCACACATGTTTCAGAGTAGAGCTATGCTCCATAGGGTCTTCAGTGACTGATTTTTCAGAAGTAGATTGCCAGTCCTTTCTTTCACGGCCCTTGTGGTTGAATTTGAATCACAACGTTTCAGTTAGCAGCTGAGCTCATTAACTGTCTGTATGACCCAGAGACTCCACAAATCAGATTTCCAGAGTAAAACGGCATAAAGTATTGGTAGGTTAGTGTGAAAATTACAGCAAGGTAGCGAACAGCAAAAAGGACTCAGATCCACCCATTCATTCATTCATGTTATTTATTGAGCACATACTATATATTTGGCAATATATACTAGATTTTATTTTAGGTTCTAGGAAGTTTGGACAATGCTACTTCCGTAGTGATACTGCCTCGGAAACCCAAGGAGGGGTTGCTATGAGTCGGCCCCGACTCGACGGCACATAACAACAACAACAAAGAATATAGTTATGAGTAAAATAGACTAAATCTCTATCTTCTATATAACAATAGCAAGGATTTGACAACAAAAAATAAATAAGATAGTTTCAGTTATGGTTAAACATGGGAAGAAAATGTGAAAGGGTATTGAGAGAAAGAATAAGTAGGATGGAATAGGGATACTTCAAATAGTGTAGTCAGGGAAGACTTCTTGAGAAAGTGTCATTTAACCTGAAATATGAATGGTGAGATGGAAACTTCATGTGGGAGAAACAGAAAAAGATAAAGGCAGGTTGGCCTATGATGTGACAGGAATCTTTCTAAGTACTGAGATACAATGTGAACGTGCACACATTAGGCAAAATTTCTGCCCACATGGAAGCTTACATTTTAGTGGAAGTAAAAAATAAATAAAGGCTAAATATAAAAATTTATACGGAAAGTAGCTAAAGTGAATGGAAGAATTGATGAAGTAAAAGAGCTGAACAGAAGATTTCAAAGGGCAGCTTGAGAAGACCAAGTAAATTATTATAATGAAATCTGCTAAGACTTGCAGTTGGAAAATCAAAGGGGAATAAGCTTGGTGTTTTTCAAAGCTGAAACAACAGAAGAAAAAAATCAAGCCTTGAGTTGTGATACTGAAGGATTCTATGGGCAAAATAATGAACACACAGGAAGCATCAAAAGAAGATGGAAGGAATAAACAGAGCCACTTTACCAAAAAGAATTGGTCAACATCTAACCATTTCAAGAGGTCATGTATAATCAAGAACCAATAGTATTGATAGAGAAGTCCAAGCTGCAATGAAGAAATTAGCAGAAAAACAAAGCTCCAGGATTGATGGAATACCAATTGAAATATTTCAACAAATGCTGGAAGCATTCATCTATGCCAAGAAATTTGGAAGACAGATACCTGGCCAACAGACTGGAAAAGATGTCCATTTCACAGAAAAGTGATCTAACAGAATGCAGAAATTATCAAACAATATCAATAATATTACATGCAAGTAAAATTTTGCTAAAAATAATTTTTAAATGGTTGCACCTATACATCAACTTGTGAGAAATTCAAGTCAGACTCAGAAGAAAATGTGGAATGAGGAATATCATTATTGATGTCAGATGGATCTTGGCTGAAAGCAGAGAAACCAGAAGACGTTTTCCCATATTTTATTGACTATTCAAAGGCATTCAATTTTGTGGATCATAACAAATTATGGATAATATTGCAAAGAATGGGAATTACAGAATACTTAATTGTGCTTATGTGGAACCTATACATAGACCAAGAGGCAGTCATTCTAATGCAACGCAAGGAAAACACAGGGTTTAAAATCAGGAAAGGTATGCATCTGAGTTGTTCAATTTGTATCCTGAGCAAATAATCCAAAATCCTGGATTACATGAGGAAAAACGTGGTATAGGATTTGAGGAAGACTCATTAACAATCTGCAATTTCCAAAGGACACAACCTTGCTTGCTGAAAGTGAAGAGTGAAGCACTTACTGATGAAAATCAAGGACTAGAACCTTCAGTATGGATTACATCCAGTAAAAACAAAACAAAAAGTTCTCAAACTGAACCAAAGAGCATTCTCTCTAGTACCTAGATGCAGGCTTCTACTTCAAGAGAAAGGACTTTTCTGGGCAAAAACTGTGATGGTTCTGTGATATGAAAACTGTCTCTATCTTCAAGACTTACATCATCTTCTAAGCACATTTGGTGCCATTGAGTTCATTTCAATTCATGGCAACCCCATGTGACAGAGCCTCACAGGGTTTTCTAGGCTGTACTCTTTGCACAAGCAGATGTCAGTTCTTTCTCTCACAGAGCTACTGGATGGATTCCAACTGCCAAACTTTTGGTTACTAGCCAAGTGCTTAACCATTGTTTTACCAGGTTTCCTTCATCTTCTAATATTCTATGTTAAATATTAAGTATAAATTGATCATCTTTTCAGGATAAACTCTAGCCACATTGGCCTTCTTGTTGTTACTCAAACAAGCTACACATAATTTGCCTTAGGCATTTTCACTAGCTCTTTCCTTTGCTTAGCACACTTGTTTTCTTTCATAAATGTTCCCTTGCCTGCTACAGGTTTTTGTTAGAACATTCTCTTCTCAGAATTTTATCACTATTCTCTATCACCTTCCTTGATTACATTTTATATATATACACTTCCCTGCTCAATTTTTGTATTTGTTGTTGTTCTTAAATGCTGATGAGTCAGTTTCAACTCACAGCCAACCTATGTACAGCAGAATGGAAAAAAATGCCCAGTATTGCACCATCTGCACAATAGTTGCCATGCTTGGGTCCATCATCGCAGCCACTGTCACAATCTATCTCATTGAGGGTCTTCCCCTTTTTCACTGATCCTCTACTTTACCTAGAATGATATCCTTCTCTAGGGATTGGTCCCTTCTGACAACTTGACCAAAGTATGAGAGATGAAGTCTGACCATTCTCGCTTCTAAGCAGCATTCCACTGTACTTCCTTCAAGATAGATTTCTTAGTTCTTCTGGAAGTCCAAGGTACATTCAATATTCTTTGCCAACACCACAATTCAAATGCATCAATTCTTCTGCAGCCTTCCATATTCACTGCCCAGTTTTCGCATGCTTATGAGGCTATTGAAAAAACATGGCTTGAGTCAGGCACACCTCAGTCTTCAGAGTGACCTCTTTGCTCTCTAATACTTTAAATACTT
>NW_006921781.1:4281702-4287166 GCF_000298275.1 Orycteropus afer afer
CTTTACACAATCAAAATATTTACTCACATATTGACCCTTTCTAGTACTCTTCCCTGTTCTGTGCATTACTGTATATTTCATTTAAAATAATTTTTCTACTTGTTGACTTAAAATTATTTTTATTATTTCATAGGTTTGATAGTAATTAGTTATCTAAGTTTTGTTTGTATGAAAAAAAAAATTATTTTCCCTTCACTTTTGAAGAATACTTTTATTTATTATGGAATTCTAGGTTGGTAGTTATTTTATTTCAGTGCTTTGAAGTTGATACTCCAGTGTCTCCTGACTTCCATGTTTTTTGTTGAGAAGTCAGCTGTCAATTTATCATTATTTCTTTGAAAGTAATGAGCCTTTTTCCTTTGACTGCTTTGTTTCTAGCTTTTAGCAATTTGATGACATTGTGCCTGGGGCTGGTTTTCTTTGTATTTAATCCTTGAAAGAGTTCTTAGAGCTTCTTGATTTCATAGATCAATGTGCTTTTAGAAATTCTTGATCATTATCTCTTCAAATGTTTATTCTATCCCATTTTCTGTCCTCTATTTCTGCAAATTAATTTTTTAAAAAAGTTATGTCTTTTTACTGTGTTTCATATACCCTTAATATCTTTCTGCATTTTTATGCTCTTTTCTCTCTATGCTTAAATCTAAGTTTTCTTTCACTAACCTATTTTCCATTTCACTAAGTCTTCTGTTTTAATTTTCTATAAAATCTGTATATTGACTTATAATTCAGAGATATTGTATTTTTAAAATTCTAAAATTTCAATTTGGTTCTTTATTTAAATATACCAGTTTTCTGATGAAATTCTCTAGCTTCAAAATCCAGATTCAAACTGATGGTAGTCTTTATCATTTCCACTTGTATTCTATTTATCATGTATTCTTAAACATATTGATCACAGCTAATTTTAGGACTTTCTCTGGTAACTCCAATATCTGGTTTACTTAAGGATCCATTCCTATTATTTACTTATTGTCTCTTGGTTTTCAGTCTTTTGGCCCTACATCCAGGCATGACTAGTAACTTTCAATTGAATAATGAGTATTATCTGTGAACAATTGTAGAAGCTTTGATGATGCTATATTCTTTCATAAAGGATTTAGTTTTCTTCTGGTAGGCAATTAGATAAAGAGCTATCAGCTTGATTTAAGGAGAATCAGGAGATATCAAGGCTAAGTTTCTATCTTTGTGAATTATTATCTATTTCCAGTTTGTTTTTACCCTTAGGGTATAGTCCTTCTTGGGTGTTAACTAAAAGGGTAGGATGTTTACCATTGCCTCTCATTTTTTAATTAAATTTGTGTCTTCCACGAGCCATAACACCAACAAAAGTTTACTTGGCTTTTGAAACTCTTTGTGTACCTTTTTGTTTGTCTTTAATTCCTTCACCCTGACCAATTTAGGAACAGCAAAATGTCTTAGTGGGAAAAGCCATGGAGAATATAATCTGTTTCATTGCATTTTCCTTCTTTACAAGATATTTATCCTTTAACTCATTTTTCCCTTCATTATTTTCTAATACCTTCAAATGGCTGCATTTTAGTGTTTGACTTGCTTTTATTGATGTTATCAGAGGGAAAATTGATTTAATACCAGTTACTATATGATTTTTTTTAAAAAAAGTAAATGAATTTTCATATTTATTTTACTTCTAAATATTATTTTTGGTGGAAAACTTATAATATCAAAAATTATTATATTTATGCCAAGTGGGAGGAAAGATATCTATTACTTAACAATCACATTTTTAGGAGATGAGTACAATGTGGTTATGTTAGAAACCAAATTATAGGAGGGAAGAAACAAATCATGAGATCATATTACTAGTAAGATGTTAATTGAAACCAAAGGGTAAGGTACCAGAAAGTGATCTCTGTAATTTTAATGTAGGTGTGTGTAGGAGTAAGAGAACTATTAATAACCCCTTTTATTTTTAGGAAATATCCTTGTAATTCTAAAAATATGACCATACGTCAGGTAGCACTATAGTTTTTCAGTGTAATTTTGTAAAAGAAAGTTGATTGGAAGGCAAATGATATTAATCATTCTGTGTCTGTTGAATTTTGAAAAAAAAAAAGCAATAGAACTGAATAATTCCCTTTCCTCAGTTATTGAAATGTCAGAATTGCATCAGTTATGATGAGAAGTAGCATAGAATGTTAGTAACGGTGAAAAGTGCTAATCTGTGCCATTATGTAGTAAGGGCAGTTGTGTGAAATGAGTGAATAAGGGAAGAAATGAGCAAACACAACATCTGGACTCTTTAAATGGGTTGTCAACCTATAGGAAACCATTAACCTGTCCTCCTACACACACACACACACATAAATGCTAAAATGCTGCAGGATAATACCCAACTTACTAAGCATGTAATATCAGAGAAAGCATGAAAGAAATCCAGTGGTAGAGTGGAGTTATAGTAGCTAGAGTTTAAAAATTCCTAGGTTTTGTTACTTTTTAGCTATGAGGTATTAGTCATGATGTTTGAGCCTCTTTTTAATTTATAAAATGAAGATAATAATACCTACCCTGCAATACTGTCATGCAGATTTTCTTGCATAGAAGCAAGAAAAGCGACAGGAATAGATTTTCAATTAATAATTGGCACTCTTGTTATCTTTTTCTAAAAATCTCCAGGATAATAATGTGAATCTAGTTACCCTTGTCAAGTGACCATTTACTTAGAAGATAATTTACCTCAAATATTCTTTCAGAATGGATTTTCAATTTTTATTTTAGAAGAGTCATGTGAAATTAGCTAAGGATGACATAAAGATTTCATTAAAAAATTCCTAATAATAACTGCACCAGAGATATTAGTATTTTCTCATGGGGAAATAAAATAATTAAAAACTATGAGATTGTGAAAGAAGGAATGAAACTAAGTGTAGTTTTTGTAATTATGATTTGTATTCCATTTGTCATTTGAATACAGTGGAACATTAATGTAGTCTTAGTTCTTTGTAATCAGTGATTAAAAACACAAAAATTAACTTGTGGCATGATGACCTTGATTCTGGTCATCATGCTCTTTCTAATACTCAACTTCAACAATTCTTCAAAAATAAAACTCCCTTCATGTCCTCCATAATCACTTTTTCTCATACTCATCTTCCTAGCTCTATCCCCTTCCATTATGAAGGTCTGGCAAAACACTAAACTCTCACTACCATCTCCTTTTTCTTTATAGAAAAACATGTTTTTTTTTTTATGTTTGTTCTTTATACTCCTTCACCACCCATTCTCTCTTAAACCCACTACAATCAGGCTCTTGTGCTAATCATTCCTTTTAAGTTTTTCTTATCTAGGGTGCTATATCCAATAGTCAATTCTATATCCTCATAGTCATATTTGATGCAATTGATAACTCTGCATTCTTAAAAACTTTCTTTAATTGGCTACAGGGATACATAATTGCCTAGTTTGCCTCAAATTTCATTGGCTGCCATGCCTCAGTCTCTCTGGTAGATCCTCTCCTTTTCTGGAATTGAGAATATTAGAGTGTACTAGAGCAAGTTCTCAAATTCCCTTTTATCCATGCTTGCTTCTCTTGATGCTCACTTACAGATTCCTGGCTGTAAGTGGCATCTATATATTTCATCTACTCTACAATGCTGCAATAGACTGCAGGTCTAACGTTCAGGTCTTAATCCTTGGAACCTGTGAATGTTACCTTATATAGCAAAATGAAATTTTCAAATGTAATTAAGAATCTTGAGATGTCAAGATTACCTGGTTATCCAGGTGGGTCTTACATATACTTACAAGTGTCCTTACAAAAAGGAAGCAGAGAGAGATTTGAACTGAAAGACAGAAGGCAATGTGATGACTGAATTAAGGTGCTATGCAACTGGCTTTGAAGATGGAAGAAGGGGCCACAACGGAAGGAATGCAATGAATGCAGCTCTCAGAGGTAGAAAAGGCAAGGAAGTAGATTTTCCCTTAGAGTCTTCTGTGGAAGCATAGCACTGTTGACACTGTGATTTTGGCCAAGTGAAACCATTTTGCACTTCTATCCTTAAATATACTTTTGTTGTTTTAAGCCACAAAGTGTGTGGTAACTTGTTATAGCAGCCATAGGAAACAAATACATATATACAGATACATTTATTTTTCACAATTCAATATCTCTGATGTCAGGATGCCTCTAACAACCACCCAAAAATCCATTGCCATTGAGTTGATTACAACTCATCACAACCCTTTAAGACAGAGTAGAACTGCTCCATAGGGTTTCCATTGCTGTAAATCTTTACTGGAACAGAATGGTTCCTCTTTCTCCCACAGAACTGTTGGTGAGTTCAAACCATCAACCTTTTGGTTAGCAGCCCAATGCTTTAATCACAGCACCACCAGAGCTCCTTTTAACAACCACAACATTTAAAAATTACTGCTAGCTGGTTGGAAGTTGTGACATAGTTGTTCTTTTCCATGGATATTAGAAATTGAGGTTCTTCATGGTAGCAAACCCATTGACATTACAGTCAACAAACAATTTAAAGACTATGCAAGTAAGAAATAGGAAGTCTAGTTGTTTTACTAAACCTTCAATTGATGATTTCTGGTAATATCATAAAATTACCAGTAAAAGATCTTATAGAATGAATGTCAGTGGCTTTAGATGAATTCAGAAGATAGCAGTGAAGGATGCAACACCAGAAATGTTGCATTGCTGATGCTCTTCATGGCTCAGAAGAGGCTGGTAACTGAGAAAACATATATATTGGTGACTATAAGTTAAAAAGTAAAACAGAAGCACCTGGATTTAAGAAGTAGTAGTAGTAGTAGTAGTTGTTGTTGTTGTTACATGCCGTTGAGTCGGCCCCGACTCATAGCGACCCCTCTTTGGGTTTCTGAGGCAGTATAACTATGGAAGTAGATTGCCCAACCTTCCTTCTGAGGAGTGGCTGGTGGGTTTGAACTGCCAGCCTTCTGGTAAGAAGTGGTAGGAATACCTAAACCAATTAATTTTGCGTATATTTCAATTTTAGGTATACATGAGAATTACATGATAAAATTCAATACATACATTAATTTTAAAAGTGCTCTTTTAGTATATTTAAAATAAAAATTATTAAGTAATAAGAAAATGTAATGTCAGTTTAACTAGCAACATTTTTTTTTAATCATTTCTTAATGATACATAACATAATGGTAAATCTATGCCCATGACTGCAAATTTTCACTTCTGGTCCCCCAAATTACACTGAATTCTAGGATTTTAAGATCCTACTCAATACCTCTATTTGGATGTAATAGATATCTCATAATATGTCCATAATCAGTTCTTAATTTCTCAAATAATTTTGCTGTTCCTCTTATTTTTTGATCTCAGTCAATGACAACTTTTTGTTGTTGAATGCCATCAGATTTATTCCAACTCATAGCAACCGCATAGGACAGAGTAGAACTGCCCCATGCTTTCCCAGACAAATCTTATGGGAGCAGATTGTCAGGTCTTTTC
>NW_006921781.1:4287711-4300862 GCF_000298275.1 Orycteropus afer afer
GTCAAGCCTGTTAACCATTTGCATCACCCAGGGATTCTTTACAACGGTGATCTTGCTTGTAGTCATCGTTTTGACCTCCTTGCTTATTAAACTCCTCCTCACTCCACTCTGGTCACACCAGCCTCCATCACACCCATGTGTTTCCTCTTTTGTCAGGACTTCTGGACTCCTCTCTGAGTTGTCCACATGGCTCCTCTCTCACTTCCCTCAGGGCTCTCCTCAGATGTCACCTCAGAGAAGACTCCATTGACAATTCCATTTAAAACAACTCTGCTGCCCTGACCCCTACCATTGCAATACACAGATTTATTTTCCTCCATAACTTTATCTGCCATTATTTGTATTTCATGAGTTTTTTTATTATTATTATTTATTATCCATCTCCAAACTAGAATAAAACTTCAAAGGATTTTGTCTGATTTAATGTTGAATTCTGAGTGCCTAAAAATAGGTCATAAGGGAACACTACATGATTTTAAATCAGGAAAGGTATTTGTCAGGGCTATATTATTTTACCATACTTATTCAATCTGTAGGCTGAGCAAATAATCTGAGAAGATGGACTATATGAAGAACACAGCATCAGGATTAGAGGAAGTCTCATTAACAACCTACAATATGGAGATGACACAACTTTGCTTGCTGAAATTGAAGAAGAGTTGAAGCACTTACTGATGAAGCTCAAAGACTATAACTTTCAGTATGGATTACACCTCAGTATAAAGAAAACAAAAATCCTTATGACTGGACCAATAAGCAAATTCATGATAAATGGAGAAAAGATTGAGGTTGTCAAGGACTTCATTTTATTTGCATCACAATCAACACCCATGGAAGCAACAGTCAAGAAATCAGATGATTTATTGCACTGGGCAAATCTGCTGCAAAAATCTCCTAAAAGTTTTAAAGAGCAAAGATGTCACTCTGAAGACTAAGGTGTGTCTGACCCAAAGCATGTCTTTTCAGTAGCTTCATATACATGTGAAAGCTGGATAATGAATAAAGAAGACCAAAGAAGAATTGATGCATTTGAATTGTGGTGTTGGTGAAGAATATTGGATGTACCATGGACTGCTAGAGGAATGTTGAACAAATCTGTCTTGGAAGAAGTACAGCCAGAATGTGTCTTAGAAGTGAGAATGGTGAGATGTCACCTCTCATACTTTGGACTTGTTATTAGGATGGACTAGTCCCTGGAGAAGGACATGATGCTAGGTAAAGTAGAAGATTAGTGAAAAAGAGGAAGACCCTCAACGAAATGGATTGATACCATGATTCCAACAACGGATTGCTAGGATGGTGCAGAACCAGGTAGTTTTGTTCTGTTGTACATTAGGTCACTGTGAGTCAAAACCAACTGGATGGGACCTAACAAAAAGAACAAACTTAAAGCATTGTGCATAATAAAAATTCACTAAATTTTATAGAATATTGAAGGAGGGGAAAGGAAGAGATCAAATCCAGCAAGTAAGTTTTGGAGTGTTTTCATTTTAAGTGACTAGAGTCTTCCAATTCACCACCAACTGTCAGTTTGTCATACTGTGGTGGCTTGTATGTTGCTATGATTCTGGAAGCTATGCCACTGATATTTCAAATACCAGCAAGGTCATCCACAGTGGACAGGATCCAATGGAGTTTCCAGACTAAGACAGACTAGGAAAGTTTGGGCAATCTACTTCTAAAAATTAGACAACAAAAACCCTGTGGATCCCAGAAGAATATTGTCTGATATAGTGCTAAAAGATGAGCCTCCTAGGTTGGAAGGCACTCAAAATATGCAACAATGACTCAAACATATCAACAATGGTGAAGATGTCCCAGGACCTTGCAGTGTTTTGTTCTGTTGTACATGGGTGGCCATGAGTCAGAGCGGACTCAATGGCAACTAACAATAAAGACTCTTCTGACTAACATGAGAAGGTCGATGTTTGAGTTTTCTGCTGTCTCAGCCCATACTGCTGCTGACCTATGGCCTTCATGTTTAATGTTCTGCTTTTTCAAAGTTGTCAAAGAATGTCAGTACATTTCTTGGTTACAGACAAACAAAAACCAAAAAAAAAAAAAATCTTGACTAATAATATTCCATCTTGTACTTGTTTCAGAAAGATTACTTGGGTCTTAATTATCACTCAGCTGTGGTCTCTGACGCTGACGTCTGAAAGCTGTAATTAATCTGGGGGATGGCTGGGAAATAGCTACTCACATAGATTCATTTCCTTTTTCTAGGATTTTCCCCTCTCCACTGTGACTTGTTTTCCTTTCTCTTCTCATCTTCATTTGCTATCAGATTTGAGTTATTGAAGTTTTTAGATCTGCTTTTATTCAATGTCACTTTAATTAAGAAATGGTCAAAAAGCAAATGGACTATACCAGGTAGTCAAGGAAGAAGGCTGTTCTTGAAAGATTACAAATGGCAAGTGCTGTAATATTAGAATTGGGTGAGGAATATGGACAGCTAACAAAAGACCAAATGTCTTTCTGTTGGAATGGGGACAGAGGGACAGTCAGGCTGACAACTTATCTGTACTGGTAGGGAGAGAGTCGCTATCTTATTTACCTCCGGACCTCTTCTGAAGGCAACTGAAATGTGAAGGTGGGAGTAAAGTTTTGTGGCCTTCAGCTTAGTCCCTGGGGGGCTCCTTCCTTAGATAATTTCATTAGCTTTCAACAGTAGAGTATCTCTTTGAAAAACTAGTCAATTACAAAATCACATTCATTGCTAAATGCAGAGAACCTTCCTGAGAGTTCTAAGGATGAAGAGAATGTGTTCAAGAGAGCAAATCATTTGTATTCATTGTGTAAGTCAAATTCATAAGAGTAGTTTGTTCCTCCAGATTGCTTGCCATTTCCCAAGTGCACTTTCTTTCACACTTGTTTTCCATGTGCTAATCACTATGTCTGTGTCACCAGTTCTCTTTCTTTCTCCCTCTTCTTCCTCTGTGCTTCTCCATGGCCAAAGGGAGAGTTAGTCATGCCCTCACCAAAGCCCCCAACATGCTTTACACATCATTTTATATAGAATATAACACTTTCACTCCTCTGCTAGATGACAAGTTCTTTTTTGAAGGCAAGAAATTACTCTAGAGCCCACAAACAGTAGGTGTTCAAGAAATTGATGATTTGATTGTACTGCTTTTCATTTCACCCATATTAATAGGTGTCTCTTACCTAATTCCCTCTCCTATTACTTACACAATCCTACATTATCATCAATAACAAATATTAATTTATGTTTAGATACACATGAGTGGACAGGCAAAATGATTAGATATGGATAGGTGAACAAGACTATACCTATGACCATATATAGATTGGAAAGACAATATTTCTCCATAAGCATGAGCTCTAAAAATGTCCATGTATGCAGTAGAGCTAACAGAGGAAAAAAAAAAAAAAAAGAAAACTTACCCACAACCAAAGACCTTGAGGGAGTGGGTAGCTCCAAGCTCAAGACTACAGTCACAACAGATGTCAAGGTCAATTGGTACAACATAGTTCACAAAGACACTGTTCTACATCATACTTTGGTAAGTAGCAACTGAAATCTTAAAAGCTTGTGAGCAGCCATAAAAGGTATCACTATTGGTCTCTCCTCATCCACAACAAAGAAAATTGAAGAAAATTAAAGACACATGGAAACTATTAGTCCAAAGGACTAGTGGACTATGTGAAACTCAGCCACTATGACTCTGAGACCAGAAGAAATAGGTGGTTCCTGGCTACTACTGCCAATAGGAGATCCTGGATAGAGTGGGAGAAAAATGTGGAACAAGTCTCAAAATATTAATAAAAACCAGGCTTACTGGCCTGATAGAGACTGGTGGAAACTCTGCAACCATGGTTCTTAGTCACCCTTCAAGCCTGGAACTCTACTTACTCCTGTGGCTCAACCGTTAGCCAAACAATAGACAGGCTTATGAGGTGAATAATAATATCCGAAGGGTATGTACTTCTTAGAACAATCAAACATAAGAAATCAAAAGGGAAATATTTCTTCAGGGGTAAATCTCAGAAGACAATAATGGATAGGAATGAAGGACAAAGGGAAATGTAACCACAGGGAGGAAGTGGGGAGAGTGCTGGCACACTGTGGGGATTGTAATCAATGTCACAAAACAAAATGTGCATGAATTGTCGAGTGGAAAACCAATTTAGTCGGTAAAATGTCACCCAATTCACAATAAAAAGTTAATTTAAAAAGAAAGAAAGAAAGAAAAAGATAAAGGAAGAAGAAGAGATATTGATTAAAAGAATGGACTTGGCTGGGGTTACCATATGGCCTCTCTTGCATGCCTGTAGTCCTGTTGCTACCAGCCCACTAACAGCCTGTTTTTATGAGGATTCTGAACCTTCTGGGAAAGAATTAATACTACAAGCCTCATTCCTGGAAAGACCTAATCTCTCCTGCCTCCAGGCCTCTACACATGCTCTGCACATGTTCTGCCTGAAACTCTTCCTCCACTTCTTTCCTGAGCTAATTTCATTTCTATTTCAGAACTGAGCTTAAATATCACTTCTTTAAGAAACCTTCATTAGGCACCCAGACTGTCAACTCCCCTTGGTTTTCCTTCCTCCAAGCCCCTGATGTCTACATCAGTATATACATCATGCTTAGTCACTTGTCCAGTGTCTGTCCTACCTGCTTACTTGTAAACCCTATGAGGTCAAGGATAACAGATTCTTTTTTTTATTATTTACCCCCAGAATCTAGCTCAGTTTCTACACACAGTGCCCATTGCCATTGAATTGATTCTAGCTCTTGGTGAACCCATTTATGTATCAGAGTAGAACTGCTACATAGGGTTTTCAATGGCTACAATATTACAGAATAAATCATCAGATCTTTCTTCCATGGCACCACTGGGTGGATTCAAATTGCCTCTTTGGTTAATAGCCAAGCATAAATCACTCACATCACCCAGGGCCCTTTTATACACATTACTCCTAGGGAAAAAAAAAAAAAAAAAAAACCATTGCCATTGAGTTGATTCTCACTCTTCGCAACCCCCATTTGGTTTCCAAGGCAGTAATCTGATTTATGGATTTGTTTATTTATTTAGTGCTTTCGGTGCATGTTTACAGAGCAGAGTTTATTTTACATTCAACATTACCTGTACATTTAGTTTCACTCCCCATTTACCATCCCCAACCCTAACCCAGTCTCCTTCCCTCACTGCCCAGTAACCCACCTTTTCCCTATGCCCCTCATAGTTATGCACTACTGTGTGTCCTGCATTTCCTCTCGGTTAATGTTGCCCCTCTGGTGCCCCATGGTCGATTGCTCCAAAAGATGCATTTCCATAGAGTACGTGGGTGTATCACCCTGGGTTGAGTGGTCTGCGTGTACATCTTGTTTACTATTGGGATGAGAGCCAGCCCCTGGGAGTGAGTTTTATTCCAGGCCCAAAATGTATCCCAGGGCTATAGTATTAGGGTTCTCACCAGACTCCATCCAACCAGTAATTCTGGTCTTTATTGAGTTTTTGGATTTTGTTCCATGTTTTTCCTCCCACTCTATCCAGGATCTCCAGATTTGATCCCAAGGCAGTAAATCTTTACAGAGGTAGCTTACCCCATCTTCCTTCCATGGAGCAGCTGGTGGTTTTGAACCACCAACCTTCTGGCTAGCAGTCAAATACCTTAGGCACTGTATCACCAGAGCTCCTTTTTTAAAAAATACACATTTGGAACCCAAAATAATTGCTAAATAAACAAGTATGTGCAAATGTCTACTCAGTGCTCTGCATCAGTGATTCATAATCACATCCAACTTAATATGTTGCACACTTTTGTGTTCCCTTATAAAGTCTGTTCCTTACCCTCTTCCTCATCTTAGTAGATGCATCATCATCCATCCAGTTGCTCAAGCCAGAAACTCAGCAGTGGATCTTGATTATTCTTCTTTTTATCACACTCCCTTATTGAATCCATCAATAAATCCTAGTTATATCAAAATACATCTTCTATTCCTTTATTTCCTTCTCCTCTGTCAATGTTTTGCTTCAAGTCTCCTTAATCTCTCACCTGGATGATATAAGTCACCTCCTGATTGTGCTCCCTACTTTCAATCTTGTTCTACTCTAATCCATTCGCCACAAAGCAGTAAAGATGACCTTTGCAATATCTGAACTCCTGCTCTTTACTTGCTTTCCAAGTGCAATCCACAAACCCAAACATAACTTGGCCCTTCATTACCGCTCCAGCCCTACCTGCTACCATTCTGCCTCTGTCTCACTTGGTTTTAGCCACCTCCAACTTTATTTTAGGTCCATGAAAATATCATGCTCTTTCCTTCTTTCTGGTCTTTGCTGTTCTCTTTGTCTGGAAAAGGAGCCCTGGTAGCACCGTGGTTAAGCACTCAGCTGCTAACCAAGAGATTGCTCTGTAAGAGAAAGATGTCTGATTCTGTAAAGATTACAGCCTTGGAAACTCTGTAAGACAGTTCTACCCTGTCCTATAGGGTCACTATGAGTCGGAATCAACCCAACAGCAACAAATTTTTGTGTTTTTCCTGGACAGCTCTTCACTCAACTCCTTAAAATGTTTCCTTGTCATCCTTTGGGTCTCAATTTAAATGTCATTTCTTGAACAAGGCCACATCCTGACCACTCCATCAACTCTTATTCCTCATCCCAGTACTTTGACTATTTCCTTCTTAGTACTTCAGGTATAGAGTTCTCTATTAATTTGTTCACTTGTTTACTCTCAGTCTGCACATTAGAATGTAAACTCTCTGATGCTTCTTTTGTTCATAGCTGTACACTGTCTGGGATTTGATTTTTATCTTCAAGACATATAGAACAGGCAGTGATAGTAATTACTTGCATCAGTAATAGTGGGAAATGAGGACTTGGGGAGTTACAGAAAACCTCAGTCTCACTGGTGGTTGTTGTTATGTGCTATTGAGTTGGACCCAACTCATAGCGACCCCTTCTTGGGTTTCTGAGGCAGTATCACTACGGAAGTAGATTGCTCAACCTCCCTTCTGAGGAGTGGCTGGTAGGTTTGGATCGCCAGCCTTCTGGTAAGCAGTCAAGTGCCTTAAGCACTACGCTATCACTGGTGGTAGTGGTTGCAATTTTATGAAGTCACTTTGGAAGTACATTAAAAAGTAGAAACAAAAGATCTTTGAGCCATGTTCCAGCTGTTGTAGGAACTCTTCAGGTATTTATGTCAATTAGTGCATTAATAGCCTTAATACGTCACAGATGGCTGCATTTTATTTTTTAAAGCATTCTTGGAAGGTGATCCAATTTAAGTACACACTTGGGCCAAATTCTCATCCTTTATAGTTCCATGAGGACTTGAATTCATTAGTGAAAAGGTATAGAGTTCTTTAAAAGAAAGAATTGTTTATCAGTAAATGAGTTGGCCTAAATTATTAGGAGCTCTATATCCTGTTCCCATTCTGTTCATCATCAAATTCTTTCCTTCAGTGGGGGCTGGTTTCCTTCAGGGCTCATGTTTCTTGTCATCCTCAGTATGAGCTCTGGGTGGGTGGAATGAGATCACAGAGAACCTAAATATATCAGCTTTGTCCAATACCCAGCTGCTTCAGCGTTCACCTTAACTGAGGCTGCTTCATCCCAGTTTTAGGCTTAGCCATTTCCCAGGTTTAAACAGCAGCAATATATTCCAGCATGTACCCTTACATCTCTGCACAATGTCATGTACTGCCCATCCAGCTATGACTCTGAGCTCAGCATTGCACAGGGGTCATTCTGTTTCATACTCAAAATTGAACACACCCATGTTCATCCCAGCACCATTCACATTAGCAAAAAGATGGAAGCAACCTAAGTGCCTGTTGAGTGAGGAATGGATCAACAAACTATAGTACATACAAACATTAGAATACACAATATGAAAGAACAATGACTAATGTGCAAAACATCTCATAACATGGATGAACTTAGAGGACGTTATGCTGAGTGAAACTGGTCAATCACAAAAGGTCAAATATTGTATGAGACTACTATTGTACAAAGTCAAGAAAAACGTTTCACAAAATATCATTTGATGGTTATCTGGGATGGAAGAGGAAAGGAGGGTAAACTACTAACTCGAGAGTAGACACATATTAACTTGGGTAAAGGGGAAGGCAAATAAATAAAATTTTTTTTTTTTTTGAAGAAGGAAGATTAGGGACCAAACAGAGATCCCTTCTGTACCCCATGGTACCCCATAAAATTGATTTTTTTATTGTCACTTTACAGATTAAATTCATTAAGGCATAATTTACATACTTTGATGAGTTCTGAAAAAAAAAAACATATAATCTCTATAATCAATCAAGATATAGAGATTACTGTCACCCCAAAAAGTTTCCTCAAGCCTCTTTGCAGTCAGTCCTCTTTACTCCAATGCCAGGCTTCAAGCAAAAAAGGAAAATCTAATCAGTACTTTACATGCCAGTGCTAAGAATTGGGCTTCTCCCTTCCTTGTCCCTAGACTTTGTATTGGAAACTTGCTCCTTCCTTTATCTCTTGGACTAGGTGTTGCCTTCCTCTTTATTCCCTAGCCTAGTTCCTAGTCAGTAACTACCAATTAGTTGCCTCAGAGTCAACTGACTCATGGCTCCCCCTCTGAGTAGAGCTGTGCTCCATAGAGTTTCGAATGACTGATTTTTTTTTGGAATTAGATCTCCAGGTCTTTCTTGGGAGGTCTGTCTGGATAGACTCAAAACTCCAACCTTTCAGTTAGCAACTGAGTACATTAACTTTTTACATCACCCAGGGATTGAAGACAGGAATGAGAGTCTTATTTTATTTTGTTTTGACTCTTATTTGTTTTCATTGTTTTATGGTAATTAAAATTTATAAAACAAAATATTTTCCAATTCAACAGTTCTTTTTTATATTTACAATTAAATAATATTGATTATGTTCATCATGTTTTACCACCACCATAAATAGTAGTAATTTTGAAACTCTTTTTAGTACTTGAAGCCCTGCTATTTGTCAACAAACTCTTTTGTATGTATTTTTTCTATCTGTCTGCCTAGACTTCTGAATATCACTTCATCCCTAAGTCTTCATTGCCTTTCTCTATCTAGAGAGATTCAAATTCACGATTGTTAGCAGAAAACAAGAATTGATAAAGTATCTCATGTAAAAATAGAATTCAGCAACACAAATTGAGATAAATTTTAAATGGCTGGATTGATCCAATATGAAATCTCATTTTTTTTTTCTTTTATAGGTTTAAGGGCTTGATCTCAAAAGTCATCAATTCTAAATCATTTCCCCAGGCTGCGTGAAATGTGAATCTCTTTGACAACACCCCCAAAATGAGTGCCCCTGCCTTTCTTTGGAAAGCCCACTGACAAGGAACAAGTACATCTCAAGGTGCCCCATTGTCACTGAGCAGGTTTGATGGTTTACACCTAAAGGCTTATCCCAAAGAGAAGCTTGTTCTTCTAATGCACCATATTAGTCTTCTCTTCCACTAAAGAATTGGCTTCTATGCCATTTTAATACTAGGTATCTTTAGAAGTCAGTGAAATATTACTTTGAAATTGAGAATAATGATCAAATTCCACATCTTTTTCAACAGAACTGGCAAATATTAAATCTCCTTGAGAAGACAGATGAGGTAGAATTCATAATAACTGTAAATTTTCAAGTACTCCATTCTCCAATGAGCCTTCAAAAATAGCATACATATTCGATTCTAAGTAACACTTGGGTCTTCCCTATGAGTCTAATATTTTTGTCATATTTTTAGAGCATAAGGACAGGGGCAGGAACGATGACCTCAGTGTCAGTCAGGAGACCTCACTGCTGTCAAGTTGCTTTCAACCCATAGCAACCCCTCCTTGGGTGTCTGAGGCAGTATCACTATGGAAGTAGATTGCCCAACCTTCCTTCCTAGGAGTGGCTTGTGGGTTGAAATGCAATGCAGTGTGGAAGCAGAATCAAGTCCTATGGAAAGTGACAGCTCATCAGCCGGGCAGGAATTAGAGACATGAAAAATCTGACCAGACTCATACAAGAGGCAAAATTGTTGAAATTGAAAGGAGGAAATGAATGACTAGAATTCAAACTTGATGTTGCTTAGAATAATTTCCTAATTTGTCTGTAGCTGTGACCATCTAGAAAACTAAAGCCCACCTTTGGTACTCTCACATATCAGAAGGTGACATTCTTAGTCTACATGCCTGATATCTGCTAATATGTGCCAAAGAAAAGGACAAAGGAGTTCTCAAACCCTGTTTAGCTGTTTTTATACATGAAATTGTGTTCCTCCAAAATTTCCATTCAAGTTCTAACCCCTGGTACCTGTGAACATGACCTTGTATGGAGAAAGGGTCTTTGTTTTTTGCATCCAAAACAAGTTTATTAGGCATCTACTGCTTAAAATCATGAAGGATGTGTATCAGGGTTGTATTCTTTCACCATACTTACTCCGTCTGTAGGCTGAGCAAATACTCTGAGAAGCTGGACTATATGAAGAATGCGGCATCAGGATTGGAGGATGACTCTAAAAACCTGTGATATGTAGATGATACAACCTTACTTGCTGAATGTGAAGATTACTTGAAGCACTTGCTGATGAAGATCAAAGATCACAGTTTTCAGAATGGATTACACCTCAACATAAAGAAAACAAAGATCCTCACAACTGGACCAATAAGCAACATCATGATAAATGGAAAAAGATTGAAATTGTCATGGATTTCATTTTACTTGGATCCACAATCAACAACCATGGAAGAAGCCATCAAGAAATCAGACATCATATTGCACTAGTAAAATCTGTTGCAAAAGACCTCTTTAAAGGTTAAGAACAAAGATGTCACTTTGAAGATTAAGGTGCACCTAAGCCAAGCCATGGCATTCACAATTGCCTCATATGCATGTGAAAACTGGACAATGAATAAAGAAGACTGAAGAAGAGTTGATGTCTTTGAATCATGGTGTTGGTGAAGAATACTGAAAATACCATTGACTGCCAGAAGAATAAAAATCCGTCCTGCAAGAAGTGCAGCCAGAATGCTCCTTGGAAGTGAGAATGGCCAGGCTTCATCTCACCTACTTTGGTCATGTTGTGAGAAAGGACCATTCCCTGGAGAAGAATATCGTGCTTGGTAAAGTAGACAGTTATCAAAAAAGGGGAAGACCCTAAAAGAGATGGATTGACACAATGGCTGCAATGATGGGCTCAAGTATAGCAAGGATTGTGAGGATGGTGCAGAACCAGGCAGTGTTTCATTCTCTTGTACATAGTTTCACTATGAGTCAGAGCTGAATTGATGGCACCTAACAACAACAACTGTTCACCAGCAGTAAATAGAGTCTTTAAAGATTAACATAAGTTAACATAAGTCATACTAGTGTAATAGTAGTAGTTGTTGTTTTTAGCTGCTATCAAAGCAGCACCAACTCACAGTGACCCTACACACAAAAGAATGAAATACTGTCCATCCCTGCACCATTCTCATGATCAATTGCAGATTGGATTGTTGTGATCCAAAGGCTTTCATTGGCTAATTTTCAGAAGTAGATCACCAGGTATTTATCCCTAGTCCACCTTCATCTGGAAAGTCCACTGAAACTTTTCAACATCATGTTGTTACTTGCCATCAATTCAGTTCTGACCCTTTGTACAACAGAACAAACATTGGTTGGTCCTACATCATTCTCACAATCATCGCAGTGTTTGAGCCCATTGTTACAGCCATTGTGCCAACCCATCTCATTAAAGGTCTTCTTCATTTCACTCATCCTCTATTTACTAAGTATAATGTCCTACTCCAAGGATGGTCTTTCTTGACAACATGTCCAAAACACATGAGATGAATTTTCCCCATCTTTGCTTCTAAGGAGCACTCTGGTTGTACCTCCAAGAAAGATTTGTTCATTCTTTGGCAACACCATTATTCAAATGCACCAATTCATCTTCAGTTTCGCTTATTCATTGTCCAGCTTTCACATAAATATGAAGCAACCAAAAATACCATGACTTGGGTAAGGTATACCTTAGTTTTCAAAATGATATCTTTGCTTGTTAACATTTTTTTTTTTTTGCAAAAACTTTTTTTTTTTTTAATTTACTTTTACTGTAGTGAAAAGATACACACCAGGACATTCACTAACATAACAGCTTCTACATTTACAGCTCAGGGACACTGATGACATTTTTCATGTTGTGATATCATTTGCAAACACTTTTTAAATCTGTCTTCTGAATAGATGATTCATGTACAGAGTACCCAATTCTAAAAAAGGTAAAGATACATGGAAAAATAAGTCCCGCACAGGAAGCAGCCACTGGTTCTACTTACTTGGGAATCTTTTCAGAGATAGTCTATACATACACAGCTTGTTAACATTTTAAAGAAGTCTTTTGCACATGATTTGCCAAACGATATACATTTTTTGATTTCTTCACTGCTGCTTCCCTGGACATTGATTATGGATCCAAGTAAAATGTAATCCTTGGCAACTTCAGTCTTTTCTTTGTTTATCATGACGTTGCTTGTGGTCCAGTTGTAAGGATTGGTGTTTTCTTTATGTTGAGGTGTAATCTATGCTGAAGGCTGTAGTCATTGATCTTCATCAATAAGTGCTTCAAATCTTCTTCACTATAGCAACACTCAAACATCCACTGACAGACAGGTGGTTGCTGTTCATGAGATACATTGGTCAGGAGTAAAACCTGGGTTTTCCACATGGAAGGAGAGAATTCCACCACTGAACCTTCAATTTTTCCAGTGATGCTGGATTAAGGTGTCCTAACCCACCAGCCACTTCTCAGAAGGAAGGTTGGGCAATCTACTTCCGCAGTGATACTGCCTCAGAAACCCAAGGAGGGGTCGCTATGAGTTGGAGCCGACTCGACGGCACATAACAACAACAACAACAACAGTTCAATCTTTAAAAAAGAATGAAGAGACACAGACAGTGTTCTGGTTACCTAGTGCCACACTGACAAGAATATACCACAAATGGGATGGTCTTAACGAACAGGAGTTTATTCTCTTACAGTGTGGAGGCTTTAAGTCCAAGTTCAAAGTGCCAGGCTCTAGGGGCTGGGTGAAAGCCCCTCAACCTTGGGGTCCAACTCTGCCTCCTGCTCCCAGCCCACTGAAGCTAGAGGTGTTTTTTTCACTCAGACAGCTGCTGGCTGCTGAGGCTGAGAAGCCCAAG
>NW_006921781.1:4301692-4306289 GCF_000298275.1 Orycteropus afer afer
GAAGTAGATTGCCCAACCTTCCTTCTGAGGAGTGACTGGTGGATTTGAACTGCCAGCCTTTTGGTAAACAGTCAAGTGCCTTAGGCACTTCTCTAAAAAAAAAAAAAAAAAGTTCTTTAAGGCTCTGAAAAGAAAAATCTAGCCATTTGTTCTATAGAGGATATGAGATGCATACAAAAAAAGTTGGGAGAGTCTGTATTTTCTAGTACAGTTCTGTTCAAGAGTTCCATGTCTTATTTTTTTTTAGTCTGCTAATTAATAGACATTCTTGCCAAATAGGTAAATAACAAATATGGTAAACTTTTCCTGGCTGCCACTTTAAAACTCAGCCAGTACATTTTTGAGTTCCAGAGCCAAATGGCACACATTTTTCTAGAATTTTTCTTTATGAGGGCACTTCAATTCATATCAGGAGCTCTGGAAGTGTAGTGCCTAAGACATTTGACTGTTAACCAGAAGGCTGGCAGTTCAAACCCACAAGCAACTCCTAGTAAGGAAGGTTGGGCAATCTACTTCCATAGTGATACTGCCTCAGAAACCCAAGGAGGGGTTGCTATGAATTGGATCAGACTCCATGTCAGTGAGTTTGGTTTGTTTTTTGGTCAATTCATATCAGACTTTACCACATATGTATCCCCTGATCTGTCTTATCTTACAGAAATATGAAGTTATTTCTTTGTTTTCTAAATAAACTTTTAAAAAGACAGTTTTTAATTTATCAAAAATTGGAGAAAAACAAAATTCTGAATTGCCAGATACCTCACAGCCACATTTCTTTCTTAGGATGATTTTGTATATTCCAAAAAACAACCACATTCATTTCCATCAAGTTGATCCCTACTCATAGAGTCCCCCTTTGGGTTTCTGAGGTGGTAAATCTTTATGGAAGTAGATTGCTCAGCCTTCCATCCTCTGAGTGGCTGGTGGGTTTGAACCACCAACCTTCAGAGGAGCAGTCAAATGCCTTAGGCACTACACCACATATTTGTTTCAATTAATGAACCAATGTTGATACACTATTAGAGGTTCAAATCCACCAGCCACTCCTCGGAAGGAAGATTGGGCAATCTACTCCCATACAGAGATACCGCCTCGGAAACCCAAGGAGGCGTCGCTATGAGTTGAGACCGACTGGAAGGCTGTGAGTTTGGTTTTGGTTGGTTTATTATTAACTGAAGGGAGCCTTGGTGATGCAGTGGTTAAGCACTTGACTGTTAACGGAAAGGTCTGTGGTTCAAACCTCTCAGTTATTCTGTGGGAGAAAAATGTGACAGTCTTCCCCTGGAAAGATTAACCAAACACCAAACCAAACCCACTGCCATAGAGTCAATTCCAACTCAAAGGGATCCTATTGGATTTCAATGGTTGTAAACTTTACAGAAGCATATTGCCACCTCTTTCTCCTGTGGAATGACTGGGGGCTTGAACCACCAACCTTCAGGTACACCTTTCTGTAAAGATGGGGGGGGCGGGAAACTCACTGCCATCAAGTAGATTCTGACTCATAGCGACCCCCATTGGGTCTCGGAGGCAATAAATCTTTATGGAAGTAGATTGTTGCTCCATTTTCCTTCCATGGAGAAGCTGGTGGGTTTGAACTGCCAAACTTTCTGGTTAGCAGTCAAATGCCTTAGGCACTGCACCACCAGAGCTCCTTTCTGGGAAACCCTATGAGGAAGTTCTACTCTATCCTATGCAGTGAGTTAAAATAGCCTCCATGGCAAGGGGCTTATTATGCACTAAAGTCCATTATTCATTCACATTTCCTCCACTTTCACCTACTGTCCTTTTTATTTTCTGCTCCAGGAGCCCATCCATGATACTATATGACCTTTATTTCTTTCATTATTATACTTTTGTTGTTGTATCTAAAAACTTACCTCCAAACCTAAGGTTGCCAAATTTCCTCCTGTGTTGTCTTCCAGAAGTCTGTAGTTTTTGGATTTTGCATATAGGTCTATGACACTTTTTCAGTTAATTTTTGTGAAAAGAATAAGATCTGTGTTTGTTCATTTTTTGCATATGGACAGTCATTGTCCACTTGTTCTAGTTGTTGAAGTAACTGTTTCCTCCATTGAATTGCCTTTGCTCCTTTGTTAAAAATCAGTTGACTATACTCGTAAGTCTACTTCTGAGCTCTCTATTCTGTAACATTCTTCTATGTGTCTATTCTTCCATCAAAAGCATACTGTCTTGATTCCAGCAACTTTATCATAAGGCTTGAAATTGGGTAGTATGGGTCATTCAACTTTGCTCTTCACTATTGTGTTGACTATTCTAGGTTTTTCACCTTTCCATATAATTTTAAAATCACTTTATTGATATGTACAGAATAACTTGCAGGGATTTTGATGGGGATTGTGTGGAATATAGATCAAGTTGGGAAGAAGTGATATCTTAACAAGATTGAGTATTCCAATCCATGAACAACGAATATTTCTTCATTTATTTAAATTTTCTTTGATTCCTTTCATCAGAGGTTTGTGGTTCTCTGGTTATTGATCCTGTGCATACTTTGCTTGATTTACTCCGAATTTCATTTCTTTTGGTGTTACTGTAGAAGGTAGTGCTTAAAAAAAAAAAAAAATCCAGAGTTCATTCAAGAAAAATAATTGACTTGTATATTAACTTTGTATCTTAAGACCTTGCTATACTAACTTTATAATTCTAGGATTTGAGTGTGTGTGTCTGTGTGTGTGTGCTTATTGTTTGGCTTTTGCAATTATTTGAGATTTTCTGCATAGATACTCATGCATCTGCAAACAAACACTGTTTTTTTTTTTTTTTCTTGCCAATCCGTATACTTTTTTTTGTCTTACTACATTAGCTAGAACTTCCAGTATGATGTTTCACAGATGTGATTAGAGGAAACATCCTCGTCTTGTTCCTAATCTGAATAAAACATCCAAGAACTCCATTTTAGTGTAATTGAAATTCTACATTATTTCACCAATTTCCATTCAGAACTTTTATTTATTTCCTTTTACTCCCTTTGGACTTGATTGTACTTCTTTTCCAAGATTCTTATGATGGAAAATTAGAATATTTATTTCACTTTTTTCTTCCTTTTAAAAATAAGAATAAATTTTCTTCTAAGCACTAGTTTAGCTACATCCTGTAAACTTTGATAGGCTGTGCTCTCATTTTTTTATGTCCACAATATTATCTAATTTCTCTTGTGATTACTTTTTGACCCACAGATTGTTTAAAAGTGTGCTGTTTAATTTACAAATATTTAGGCATTTCCTACATTTATTTATATAATTGATTTCTAATTTAATTTTGTGGTAATGGAGAATATGCATTGTATGATTACAATCCTATTAAATTTGTTAGTACTTGTTTATGGCCTAGGATAAGATCTTTACTGCAAAATGTTCCATGTGCACTTGAGAGGAACGTACATTCTTCTGGTGTGGGGTAGAGTGTTTTATATATGCCAGTTAGGTCAAATTGGTTAATTAATAGACAACAACAACAATAACAAAAGCATTTGAGCTGGCTGGGCCCAGGACCTGATGCTTTATTCTGCCTGAGTCAGCAAGAGGCTGTGGGCACAACCGGAAGGAGCCAACCTGTGTATTTCTCACATGGAATTCTGGTACACATGTTTCTTAAGAAAAAACTTTCTTGAGTTCCAGTAAGAGGATGGAATAGGCAGAAAGACTACACAGACCCTCTTCAACAAAGAAAAGGAGAACCAATTAACACAGACACAGAAGATAATCCTGGATCCCTGAGCCTTGAGGCGAAAGGTATAGAAGTGGACTAAACTGCAAGTAGCAGAATAATTTGCATGAAAACACCAAAAAACGAGACATACAGAGCTGAGTCTGGCAGCAATCCTGATGACACAGACAGTTTGGATGTTGCTGAGTGGTTGTAGGGCCTAAGAATTAACCTAAAAATCAGCCGTGCTCGTCAGGGACTGCACGGAGGACTGCCCTGGTGGCTGGTGAATAAAAGGGGAAGCAGGGAAGAGGAAGATGTCTGAGCTGTACACTTTTGCTTGTCTGGAGGGCGCAGCAATTTTGAATGTTTACAAGCAATTTGGCCATTTTGGATATTTAAAGCAACAGCCATCTCCCAGATTCCAGGAACTTAAGAACGGGCTCCACTTGCCAGGAACTGCAAGGACATTCCGGACATGGACAACTGGAAAGGTATGACATTCACCTAGTTACTCTTATACCCCAAACCCTCTTGGTGAATGGAGGTGTGGCCATTACTCACTCTCACCCACCCTCTGGACCAGCAGGAATTCCATCCCAGTCTGCATGGTCGATGGAGCCTGGGTGCTCTGCCCTGCCCTGATTTTTTTTTTTTTTTTTTTCTGTCCTGTTTTACAGTTTGCTTGTTTTTGTCAGTTTAAAAACTACTATCATTATTATTACTTTTGTCCTTTTTACTAATATTATTTATCCCTCCCCACCAGGTTCCATTTTTCAGCTTTTTTTCTTTTCCTGGTTGCAATTTTTTTTCTTTCTCGTCTTTAACCCATTCTTTGTTTTCCTTCTTGTGTTTTTCCCATTATTTTCTTCATTATTCTCCTTCTCTACCTTTTTTCTCTAATTTCCCTCTCCCTAGATATTGTGGG
>NW_006921781.1:4307138-4308911 GCF_000298275.1 Orycteropus afer afer
GAGGAGAACTTCCTTGAAATGATGAAAGATGAGAATATATCCATTCAGGAATTCCAACGAACACCAAACAGAATAGACCCCAAAAGAAAATCACCAAGACATATATATCATCATCAAACTCATCAGAACTAAAGAAAAAGAAAGAATCCTGAAAGCTGCATGGGAAAAAAAAAAGATACTTACAAAGGACAACCAGTAAGAATAAGTAAGCTCTGATTTCTCAGCAGAAACCACACAAGCAAGAAGGCAATGGGACAGTATATATAAAACCTTGAAAGAGAAAAATTTTCAGCCAAGAATTATACCTGGCAAAAGTGTCCCTGAATATGATGGTGAAATTAGGAGATTTCCAGATAAACAGAAAATAAGGGAATTTGTTAAAACCAGACCAACTTTACAAGAGATACTAAAAGGAGTCCTTTGAAAAGAGAACCAAAAATAGCAAACAACAACTGACCATTACTATACAAGATGACATAACCCAAAAAGCACAGCTATGGACATAATCAAAGTAAAATAACCTTATAAGATTGTAAACAGAGGACCAGAGACATCAATTGACAAGTGAGAACAACAACAAACCAAAAAAAGGGAAAATACAGTGTAGTTACAGAACTTCTAAATGGTGAGGAAGTCAAGAGAGTTGCAAGATAGAATGGACTTTCCTAAACTAGGGGAGAACATTATAAATTACAGGGTAACCTCAAAGAAAAATGATATACCTTCACATTACAGTAAAAAAAGAGGACAAGCACAAATATTCAGTAAATAGTAAAACAATAGCAACAAAAGGAATGATAACAGGATTCATAAACATAATGACCTCAGCACAGAAAATTATATGGAACAAAGAAACAAGGGACACCATGAAAAAACACATAATAAAATGACAGCAACAAATTCATGCTTGTCAATAATTACACTGAATGATAATGGATTAAATGCACCACTCATGAGACAGAGAGTTGCAGATTGGAGAAGAAAACAAAACCCATCAATATGCTGTCTACAAGAGATACACCTTAGAGAGAAAGACAAAAATAAACTAAAAATGAAAGGTTGGAAAAAGGTATATCAAGCAAATGGCAACCATAAAAGAACAGGAGTGGCAGTATTAGTTTCTGATAAAATTGACTTTAAGACAAAAATCACCATATGAGACAAGGAAGAACATTATATAATGATTAAAGGATCAATTGAACAAGAAGATATAAACATAATAAATATCTATGGACCCAAAGAAAGAGCCCCAAAACACATAAATCAGACTTTAAAAGAGTTGAAAAGCCAAAGAGATGACTCCACAGTCATAGTGGGAGACTTTAATATACCACTTTCAATGAAAGATAAAATAACTGGAAAGAAACTCAACAAAGATGCAGAAGAGCTAAACAATACAATCCACCAACTTGAACTTGTAGACATATGCAGAGCACTTCACCCAAGAACAGCACAATACACATATTTTCCAGTGCACATGGAACATTTTCCATGACAGATCATATGTTAGGCCATAAAGCAAGCCTTAATAAATTTAACATTGAAATAGTGCAAAGCATCTTCTCAGATCATAATGCTATCAAATTAGAAATCAACATTAGGAAGATCAACTGAAAAAGAGTAAAAACATGGAAACTGAACAACACCCCTCCTTGAGAAAGACTGGGTAAGAGAAGAAATAAAAATATAAATTCAAAAATTCCTTGAATCAAACAAGAATGAAAACACAACATACCAAAATCTTTGGGACACAGCAAAAGCAGTGATCAGAGG
>NW_006921781.1:4313558-4336707 GCF_000298275.1 Orycteropus afer afer
AAACAGGAGTTTATTTTCTTACAGTCTGGAGGCTGTAAGTCCATGTTCAAAGTGATAGTCTCTATGGGCTGGGTGAAAGCCCCTTAACCTTGGGCTTCAGCTCTGCCTCCAACTCCCGGCTGGAGCTAGAACTAGAGGCTTTTCTTCACTCAGACAGCTGCTGGCTGCTGAGACTGACAAGCCCAAGGTTGACAACGTAAAAAGGCACAGTCCTGATGTTATCAAACCATATGGCAGGCCATTAACTCAAGTCCATTGAAAGTCCCAAGGCTGCCAGAGCATGGCAGGCTGCTAAACAACTACACGGCTACATGCAGGGTTCAAGCATGCCATAAGCTAGAGACCATTCCCAAAGCTCTTGCTTATATATGGGAAGCTGACCACATACCCATAACAGCCACTCAGCTGCTTGTGGCAGATCTCACCATGGAGCTGATTGCCAGTCTCATCATGGGGAATAATTACCACCAGCTGCCAAACCACTCACCAAGGCCCATCCAAGTTGATATACAACTTTAACTACCATACTATGTGTGTCAGGAATAGAACTGTGGTTCATAGAGTTTTCAACAATGATTTTTTTGGAAGCAGATTTAGATTTCTTCTAAAATGACCCTAAAAAAAAAAAAAATTAAACTCACTGCCATTGGGTCAATTCTGAGTCATAGTGACTCAGATTGAGTTTCCGAGGCAGTAAATCTTTACGGAAGTAGATTGCCCTATCTTCCTTCTATGGAGCAGCTGGTGGGTTTGACCCACCAACCTTCTGGTTAATAGTCAAAGTGGACTCAAATGTCCAACCTTTCTGTTAATAGCCAAGCGCTTAACCATTTGCACCACCCATAGTGTTAAGTCTTCCTTCCTTTCTTTCTAGTTGTTCTATCAACTGATGAGAGTAGAGTATTTAAATTTCCTGTAATTGTTAAATTGTCTATTTCTACTATCAATTCTCCCCGTTTGCACTTCATGCATTTTGACATTCTGTAGTGAGGTGCATATATAGTTATAATTGTTAAAGTTTCCTGCTTTATTGGCTCTTTTATCATTGTTAAATATTCTACTTTGTCTTCAAGAAATGTTTCTTGTCTTAAAATTTGTTTTGTCTGTTATTAATACAGCCTCTCCAGCTCTCTTGTGATTACTCTTTGCATAGCATATCCTTTTCCATCCTTTGACTTGCAACTTATTTGTGTCTTTAAATATAAACTGTGTCTCTTGTAGTATAAACCTGCCATAATTTACTTTTAGTTTCTGCATTCTTGGACATTTATGTTATACATCTTTTTACAGATAGTTTCCTTCCAGATGTCTGATTAAACAGTTAGATTAAGAAGTTAATTTTGTTACCTTCCTCAAACAAGTTTTTCAAAATGTTTTTTCCCCTGTGGTTACATAAACATAGTGATAACCCCTGGGAAATTATGTATTATTGAAAATAGCAATTATTTTTAAAGGAATTGTACAAAAAGATATATATTTATTATTTAAGATAATATATTCTCAAAACAATCTACTGATGTAGGTAATTTTATTGATTTATAGAAGAATAACCTTATGATCACAGAGGTCCTTAATTGGGTTCAAGAATACAAAATTAGAAGCCAGGATTTCAAATCAATTCTGTTAGACTCCAGATACTATTCTGAAATTTTTCTTCAATCTCTTCTCTTTTTCCTTCCTTCCATCCTTCCATGTTTTTCGCACTAACATTTTTTTTCCCTATCCTACCCCCCCTGTACTACCACCACTAGAGAATGCTTCCATAACAAGTTATCCGTCCTGTCATATCAGGAAGTAGAGACTGTGATAAAATCATTCACAGTTGCAAATAACTAATTATGGGCTGCGTTCTATAAAGAAATGGCCAAGAGTAGGAATCTCATCCCATAAGAACATTAGCGGACCAAGGAGAAGAGTGCTGTGGTACTTATGTGTGTGTGTGTGTGTATTTGTGTGTGTGTGTGGTGTTGGTGTTGGTGATGGTGGAGTTCTAGGTATTTTCAACCTGATTTCCCAAAAACATCTAATCTTGTCCTAGGGTATAAATTAACACCCATTACATATCATTCCATAACAATTTCTAGGTTGTTGTTGTTGTTGTTATGTGCCGTCGAGTTGGCCCCGACTCATAGCAACCCCTCCTTGGGTTTCCGAGGCAGTATCACTACAGAAGTAGGATTGCCCAACCTTCCTTCCGAGGAGTGGCTGGTGGGTTTGAACCGCCAGCCTTCTGGTGAGCAGTCAAGTGCTTTAGCCACTATGCTACCAGAGCTCCTACAATTTCTAGGAGGAGGACCAAAACTGATGTTAAAATTACAGAGAAAAATGGCAAAAAGATTGATGTAGCAAAATTTTGGGCTAAGTAACTGGGGAATAATCATGAGGAAGGAAAAGAGGAATGACTGATGAGGTATATGTGTGTATGGTGTGTGTGTGCATGCACCCATATACAATATTTATGTGCAGGAATGCATGGCTTCATATCCGTTGGGGCAACATCCGACTGTGTATACATCCATGGCCTGGGGCATCCTGGTAGCTGAGTGCCAGGACTCAGGACCCTTGTCTGAAGGTGAGAGCCCTACTTCTTCCCAGCTGCTGTGTGTGGCCTAGAAGCCACCTAGTCTTGCAGCGACAGAGGCCCAGGCCCAAACTGCCAAGCTTGGTCCCCCTTGGCTCCTGCAACTCTGCAGGTCTAGTCTCTGTGTTTTGCCCAGTGTCATCCTGTAGGGGGCCCATGAAAAGGTATGCATCCTGGCACCCCATCCCTAGTTAAGGTCCCTTTGGCACCCTTGGGTCACATCACCCCCTTCCTGGCCAAATTTCCACAGTCAAGCAGGGTTTCCCTAGTAACAACGGTGAGACTCGGCATCCACAGTGAGAGCTGTATGGGCTGCATGATGTATAGTAGCAGTTGGTCCAGTGTGCCCGGGAGCCCCATGCCCTGCAGACACAGATGTTCACATCACATAACGTCTTATTTCACAGAATGTATTGTGGACATTAAGTGATGTATATATATCTATTACTATGCATATATTTCTCTATTTATAGATTTAGAGGCATATGTTTTAATGTAGATGTAACCTCTCTGCTGTGTGTGAAAATAATGATCAACTCTCTAGCATAAAGTACCTCTCAGGAATGATCTCTCTCAATGAATCCAGATTTCACTGCATCATCAAAGAGTTCAGATGATATGTGCACTTTTGTGTTCTGTGCCAACAGAAGGAAACACACAAAGGAAATACTGAACTTTAACTTAGCAAGCTTGAAGTACATGGAAAATTTCATAAATGTTGTAAACTATTCTAGATACATATAACATTATTCCATTTTAATACTTTACCAGAGCCACCATCCTTTAGTGAGCCTTCAAGTGATTTAATTTCAATCTTTTAGAAATGTTCTTTTCTTATGAAAAGAAAAATTTGTCATGGAAACAGTAGCAGATGTGAAAAGTGTGGGAATTTATATTTTCACAAACTCATCAGAATTCTCAAGTTATGTCCTTATTTTTTTGTGTGTGATGGTGTGGTCTATAGGGCAAGGGGCAAGGATGCAAAGTCTTCACCCCAAAAAGAATGTATAGAAAAAAGTTCTGCACGTTTCAAGTCTCAGTCTGTACTTCTCTGGGTTTTTGACTTGTGAGGAGAGACTAACTGCAGAAACAGAGAGGAGCTACTGGCAAGAAGATGACACCTTTACTCATATTCTTATTTATTATGCACACACACACACACACACATCTTTTTCACTGAAAAAGTGTTGAAAGTCTTGGAAGTTGGACTTGAGTAGTCAGCAACAATGCCTATCTTTCCCTAGTCTATACACAAAAAATTACCATGGTCCCAGAAAACTCTTTTCTTTCTCTCTCCCCTAAGCCAGTTGCTTCACACTTCCTGCAGATGGCTCTTTGGTTAATGGCCATGTCAAGGGGTTTACCTGGGCAAGGTTGTGTGGCCCCAGGCAGGTTGGAAATAGAGATAGGATGGCTGTTTGCTGTATCATTCTTGTCTTCCTCTCCTTCCCACTTTAGGCATGTTTCTGGACATGTAAACTGGATTGATTTTAACTCTGATTCCCTAAATTTAACTGGAAAATTGGAATATACAACATTTCAATATACAGTGAGATATTACTCAGCCATAAAGAGAAGTGAAGTTCTGATACATGCTATGATATGAATAAACCTTGAAAATATCATGGTGAGTGAAATAAGTCAGCCACAAAAGGACAAACATTGTTTGATCTCATTTATATGAACTATCTAGAATAGGGAAGTGTATAGAGACAAAAGTTTATTAGTGTTTACCAGGGGTGGGTGGGAAGAAGAAATGGGAGTTACTGTTGAAGATTTACTGAGTTTCTATTTAGGGTGATGAAAAGGTTTTAGAAATGGATAGTGGTGATGATTGACAATGTGCTGAAAATAATTAATGTCACTGCATTGCATGCTTAAAAATGGCTAACATGGCAAACTTCTTGTAATATATGTTTTATCACAATAAGATCACAATTTAAAAAAATAATGGGGGAAAAAGGTCCTTGTATTTTTACATCTGCTCTTAAAATATTTTTTGCAGTAGTTTTATAAGCTACGTAAATATTATTATTATTCTCACTGTGACATCAGAAAACTGAGGTGCTGAGTTGCAGCAACTCCCACAAAGACTCTAACGTATACCCAAGACTATGTTCTTCACATAGCAAGCCTTCAATAAAGGCTTCTGCCAAAGGAATGTGACCAAGCGCGCAAGACCAGGACTACCGGATTCAGCACCTCCACCGCTGGCCCCACTGCATCTCATATGGAGCTCAAGGGCACTGCATCTCATCCAACAAACTGGCCCGCCAAGTAGCCAGCATTTGGATTGCCAAAGGCATTCTAAGGCCAGTGGTGCTAAGACTGCCTGATGCTAACACCACACTTTGATCACTCAGTCAAATCAAAAAGCATTTATTAAGCATCTGTGCAGGGCGCCCTGTGGTACTGTTCTTTGTGTGTCTTGCATTCACACTTCTTTGCTTTTCTTCCATGGCTCTTCACCCTTGCCCAAGAAAACTCCCCTATCCACATGAATCTCACTGTGGGATTATCCTTATGGTACCACTAATGGGGTCTCTTTTTTGCTTTCTCTGAAGATGTCATTCAAAGTTCAGGACAGAATGATTCAGGCCTTTATTCTGTTGTGGAATTTACCCATCCCTGCTTGAACTGGATTCAGTGGGAGGAGCACCTTAGAACATATAGCCATATAATCTTTGTGTCCGTTTTCTTCTTCTGAATGCATGGTGAACATTTAGAAAGCTTTTTAGCAAAGCAATTTACAGCCAGTAATGGAAAGTGCTGAAGTGTTTTTGCAAGACCAATGTCTCATATTATAGGCTTCTGATTTTTTGTTTAAAAATAAATTGTTTCTTTTAGGCTTGAACTTTAGGAAGAAGAAAAATAATGTATGGGGATAATTTTCTTCAAGTTTATTTGACATTCAGAGAGGGAGATGAGGAGAGGCAAAATGAGGTGTTTAGATAGAAGAGGAATCCAACACTGTTTTCCCTTGGTTCATTTATGCCATTACATGTTCTTAACCACACACATTATTTCCATTTTATGAGTCACTCAGATAATTCACAATGTTTAAATTGTATTAAATTCTTTTGCAGCTCTTCAGTCATATATGCACACAGTCAGAAATTCTTCCTCATAGATCCAGCTCATGGTATGGATGTGTGTTTGTGTGTTTGTTGCCATGGTGACTGGGAAAGGTTACAGCTTAGATCTCAGAAACAGAATTGCTGTGAAGTAAAATTTCAGCAATGTGTGTGTTTCTTAAAAATACGCTTCTCAACCATGGATTAAAAAAAAAAAAAAAAATCTTAGAACCACTGTCTAAAAATTAAGTTTCCATTTCTAGCATGTGGGAGATTGCCTTAAAAAAAAATTACATTCCCAAAGCAATGTCTTTCCACTCCTCTCTTTCTCTTCAAACTGTAATCTAATGGCTGTTCATCTCAAAAGACAAACTATGTAAATCCATAAGAAATGTTTGAGCTTTAACTATGGATGATAAGACACACCAATGAGAATATGAATGAAGTTGTTTTCTGACTGACAGAGACAGTCTTTTTCAGATCTCCCTTTTACATACATTATACAGAAATAATAAAACATTTCCCCCAGTTTGTTTAAGAACTTGGTTAAATAAGCTGGCAAGATAGGAGAACACCAAGAGGTTAAACATTTACCTGTTGTAAGAATATAATGCTTCTTTTTATTGGCTAATGCCCTCAGGCCTCTGATTACACCTTTTTCTTTCCTTGTCCTTGTTAACTTCCCATTGAGATGAGCTTTAAAGGGTTATCCTCAAAAGTAACACTGAATAAGAATAAGAATGTAATTCCTGTAGGGCCCAGAGCCACTGCAGCATTGAATGAGTGTATTTCTTACTAATACGTCTTTTTCCTTACATCTCTAGGTAAAATGGGAGGGTGGGTAAAAAGACCTTCATTAAGTACCTTTCCTATTCCATTGCCTGTTTTATATGGATATCAGAAAGAGTATTAATATATCCTTTGGTCTTTAATCTCTTTCTTTATTCTCTGGCTTAACTTTTAACTTCCACCTCAGTGCCTAAATTCTCTACAACCCTTTCTTTCAAGATATTTCCATGCAGAATGTATAATAAAAATAAAATCATAGCAATACATTGAAGCATTTATTTCCTACCTTTGATTTCATCTCATATTAAATATCTGAGAATTAACAGTATATCGGGCTCAGTATCTTGTCATTTCTTCTGCCATCTGGTGGATAAACAGGGAAACAATGTAATCCAATAAATGCTTCTGTCAGCAAATATTTGTGGGGTTTTTCTTCTTATTCATCATATAGTACTCTTGGAGGCATATGGCACCTTTAAACACCATAGTCTACAGGTTAACCAAACTCAATCCTTGTCTCCAGAAGGGCTATGAACTATTATATAACTAAAAGCTCCACTACAGTTTGGTTCTTTTCCAACAGTCAGTTCAACATACAAGACAATGCACAGACTCTTAAAAAAAAAAAAAAAAAAAACTATGAAAATTACATGCCATTCAGTTTATTTTAATAATCATTTGTTTTATAGTGATACTGACTCTCAAATGTTCATGCTTTTCTGATCATTTGTAGAGAGAAAAAAGAGAAAGAAAAATTCCCTTATGCCTTCCACAGTGGGAGAAAAAAAAATGAAGTCTTGGAAACATTTTCAGTAAATAATTTAGGAGTGACTGAAAGATCTCTACGTGAAAATAATAATAATAATAACATCCCTGTGAGCTGTCTGCATTTGTGTCCATTTCTGGGTGAATTTTTTTTCATTTCTGCAAGACCACGGAGAGCAAAGATGTGATAATCATTATCCTAACAGGAACAGATTTAAGGAAAGTGACAGCCTCATCAAATGGAACCTTGAAAAAATGACTCCATAAGCCTGTTGAACTGTTGTTAGGTATTTTTCAAAAAGAATCTTGGTTAAATAAGTATTACTTTTTTTCTGAAAATCTTAATTCCTTTCTCCTTGCCAAAACCCACAGAGAAGAGGCAGCCATAAATCATGTAAGAGATATCATGGTTGTTATTAGAGGTCATGTATATTTCATGGAAATGTGGCTCTTCATGTGCACAGACCTAGCTGAAGTCACTCCAGACAGAGGACCATGCTGTTTTATGTTGAAAGGGGCTAGTGGTTTGGTCCACTGCCACATGCTATTTGGTTTTAAAGGAAAGTTGCCAAGATACAAATTTAAGGTTCCCACAATGTTCCAGAATGATTTTTGTAGTTGTTGTTAGTTGCCATTGAGTTGGCCTTGGGCATGATGACCTTATGTGTAACATAATGAAATGTTTCCTGGTACTGCACATCTTCATGATAATTGGATATTTGAGCCCATTGTTGTTGTTATTGTGTAGTGCCTTACACCTTGGGGCTCACGTTCCAGCATTATATTATGCAATATTCTACTGTGATCCATAAAGTTTTCATTGGATAATATTTAGAAGTAGATAGCAGGCCTTTGTTCATAGTCTGTCTTAGTCTGCAATGTCTGCTGCCACAAACCTGACCACCTTGGGTGACCCTGCCAGTATTTGAAATACCAACAGCATACCTTCCAATATAACAGCAACATAAAAGCTACCATGGTACAATAAACTGACAGACAGGTGGTGGCCAAAATAATTTATTTATGACATAAATAGAGAGGGAAAAAAGTAGTACTTACATAACCAAGATTCTTTTTAAAAAATACGTTTTGTTGAAGTATCATTTATGTACAGTGAAATACACAAAACTGATGTGACATGGGTCAATGTATTTTTTTTTTTTCTTTTGCAATGTTCCCTCCCCTCCCCTTCCACCTCTGGTAGCTGACAAAAGAATTTTCCATCCATATATAAACTTCTCCTTCACTTTTTACAATAATGGACTAATACTATATTTGTCCTCACTTCTGTTAGAGTCTGATTTATATATTTTGGGGCTCTTTCATTGGGTGCATAGGTACTTATTATTGTTATGTCCTCTTGTTCAATTAATCCTTTAATCATTATATAATGTCCTTCCTTGTCTCATATGGAGGTTTTTGTCTTCAACTCAATTTTATCATAAATTGATATTGTCACTCCTACTCTTTTACGGGGGAGCTCTGGTAGCATAGTGCCTAAGGCACTTGACTGCTAACCAGGAGGCTGGCGGTTCAAGCCCACCAGTCACTCCTCGGAAGGAAGATGGGGCAATCTACTTCCATAGTGATACTGCCTTGGAAACCCAAGGAGGGGTCACTATGAGTTGGGTCCGACTTGATGACACACAACAACAACAACTCTTTTATGGTTGCCATTTGCTTGATCTATCTTTTTCCAACCTTTGATTTTTAGTCTAGTTTTGTCTTTCTGTCTAAGATGAGTCTCTTGTAGACAGCATATTGATGGGTTATGTTTTCTTATCCAGTCTGCAACTCTCCAACTCTTGAGTGGTGCATTTAATCTGTTGACATTCAGTGTAGTTATCAAGAAGTATGAATTTGTTGTTGTCATTTTGTTATGTGCTTTTCCGTGGAGCTGCTGATTTCTTTGTTCCATGTAATTTTCTGTGCTGAGCTCATATTGTTTATGGACTGTGTTATCACTTCCTTCCTTACTATTGTTTTAATATTTGCTAAATATTTGTTCTGGTTCTCTTTTTTATTTTGATGTGAAGGTTTATCATTTTTCTTTGAGGTTACCCTGTGATTTATAGTTTTCTTCCCAAGTTAAGAACAGTCCATTCTATCTTGCAGTTGTCTTGACTTGCCTACCCTTTAGAACAATACAATTATTTCCCTCTTTTGGGTTCATACTTGTCTTCATTTGTCAATTGATGTCTCTGGTCCCCTGTTTACAATCTTGTTGGCTTATTTACTTTTTAACCAAGATTCTTAACTCAAGTGAGGCCATCTATGAGTGGGAACACGATGCGCTTTTACCCTACTCCCTCCCTCCTCTACTCAGTGACTTGTTGGCCCAAACTAGGGCGAGCAGTCTGACAAAAATAACTATTGAGCTTAAAGATGGAGCAGGGGCTCAATCTTGAGTATCCCTGGACACAATAATCAACAGTATGTTTTATTTGAATTATGGTGTTGGCAGAGAATACTGAACATATCATGGACTCCCAGAAGAATGAACAAATCTGTATTGGAAGAAATACAGCTAGAATGCTTCTTAGAAGTCAGGATGGTGAGAGTTCCTATGCTACACTTTGGCTACGTTGTCAGAAGGGATAAGTCCTTGCAGAAGGACAAAATGTTGGTAAAGTAGAGGGTCAGGCCCTGAACAAGATGAATTGACACAGTGACTACAAAACTGGGCTCAAACATAGCAATGATTATGAGGATGGTGCAGGTCCTGGCAGCATTTCATTTCGCTATACGTGGGGTCGCTATGAGTCAGAACCAACTCAACACCACCTAAAAACAAAAACGTATTTTTAATATACACTGGACATGTGATTCTTTTCCAAACCATATGAAACTTTATGTAATCCAAAAATTGGTTTTAAAGATACAGCACACTGGTTTTCTGTGGCTGTTTCTCTACCTTAACCTTCCCACCACACAGCCTCATCCACCACAATGTGAACAATCAATGTAGCTTCACAATTGGCTTTCCTAAATTCTTTAACCTGTCAAGGAGATATAGTGGCACAGTGCTTAGGGCAACTGACTGCTAACCAGAAGGTTGGTGGTCAAACCCACTAGGCACTCCATGGGAGCAAGGCTGGGTAATCTACTTCTGTAAAGACTTACCACCTGGGAAACCCAATGGGGGTTGCTATGAGTTGGAATCAATTTGACCGCAGTGGGCTTAGTTTGGTTTTTGGTTTTACCCTGGCAAAGTGTCCACCAGAGGGCTCATGTGGTATTCTGCCCCCAGAGGATGGATCTAGAACATTTAGAAGATGAAGTGAAGATGACTGGGAGCCAGTCTGGATTCCTTATTATCAAGTTATATCAGATTAAACTACAATTTCTTTCACTGAAATTGTTACTACAGTGTAAATCTTTTATATCTAGATAATTGTAAAGTATCTTAAAACTTTTGTTACAGCAAAGATGAAGGGGAAATGAGTTAAACCCAATATATTAGTTTACACATTAAAAGTACCAACTAGCAAGGATGGAGAGACTTTGGTTTGCTTACATTGGACATATCATCAGGAATGAACAATAGGTAGAAAAGGACATCATGTTTAGTAAAGTAGAAAAACCAAAACCAAACCAAATGCATTGCCATTGAGTAGTTTCTGACTCATAGGGACCCCTCCTTAGGTTTCCAAGGTGGTATCTCTATGGAAGTAGGTTACCCAGTCTTCCTTCTGAGGAGTGCCTGGTGGGTTTGAACTACCAACCTTCTGGTTAGCAGGCAAATGCCTTAGGCACTACATCACCAGAGCTCCTTAGCATAGGGTTAGCAAAAATGAGAGAACTCAACAGTGACATGGATCAACACAACAGCGCAACTATGGGCTCAGACATATCAATGATTATGAAGATGACATAGAACCAGGCTGAGTTTCCTTTTGTTATATGTAAGGTCTCCATGAGACAGAACTGACTCAACAGCAACTAATAACAACAACTAGAAGGAACTTCTGAAAGAAAGCTGAAGTATTCTGTCCTTTTTTACATTTTAAAAATAATGTTGAAAATACAGCAGACATGTCTTTTGAGGTTTGTCCAGTAAGCATTAGTTGCGTATGCTCTAAGGAGCTCTGTGGCATAGTGGCAAAGTATTTGCCTGCTAACCAGAAGGTGCGCATTTCAAATCCACCAGCTGCTCCACAGGAAGAAGATGATCTACTTTGGTAAAGATTTACAGCCTTGGAAACTTAATGGGTGTCACTAATCAGAATCAACTCAATGGGACTGGGGTTTTGAGGAGTATATCCTAGATGCCAGAAGCTCTGGTAGCATAGTGCCTAAGGCGCTTGACTGCTAACCAGAAAGCTGGCTGTTCAAACACACCAGCCACTCCTTGGAAGGAAGGGCAATCTACTTCTGTAGTGATACTGCCTTGGAAACCCAAGGAGGGGTCACTATGAGTCGGGGCCCACTCGACTGCACATAACAACAACAACAACAACATCCGAGATGCCAGGTAACGTGCCAAGATCTGGAGGTAGCAGAATGGATGAGGCAGAAAGTCTGACCTTGGAGCTTAGTATCAGACTCGTTAATTGTGCTATTAATCGAAAGCAGGGAAAATGAAAAAAACTGGACAACAGAATCAGTAGCAAATCATCACAAGCAAAAACCGTGTAGACACTTGTTAGCTAAATTTAGCAGGGATGTCTGTGAAGTTTTGAACTAAGAATAAAAAAAATAGGATAATCTAGCAATGACATTACAGAAAGGGGAGATATGGCTTAGCAACTATGTCATGAAGAGAAAATAGTGGTTGAGATGACTGACTGCTGCTATAGGGTGACTGTAGTCCTGGGGTGTGTCATATGGAAAACTGGATACAGAACAAATTGGCTACCTCCTCCTTAAATTATGTGATAGCTCTACTGATATGAGTGTTATATTCTGCACTGGTCACACTGACATAGACGGAGTCTGGTGTAATCACAGGACATCTGCTGAGATGATGGAGGCTAGAAATTACTCATTACAAATGATTATTGAGGGCCGACTTTGTTTCAGTCACTGAATCTGGTGCTGGAAATAAATGGTGGACAAAGCAGACATGGTCTTATTCATTCAGACATGACTGTTTAATGGGCAAACAGAAGATAAAGACCCACCCCCACCCCCACTACCATCAAGTCCATTCAGACTCATAGAGATCCGATAGGACAGAATACAACTTAGGGTTTCTAAGGCTGTAAATCTCTATGGAAACAGATTGCCTCATCTCTTTCCATGGAGTGCCTGGTGGTTTCGAACTACTGACCTTTTGGTTAGCAGTCAAATGTTTTAACCACCCAACTACCAGAGCTCCTAGAGGATAAAAAAATAGTAGACAAAATAATTTTACTTACTGATAAATGCTACTCTGAAAACTATGAAAAACCATGTGACATAAAGCACATTGAAAGAAATGAGAGATGGGATATTTAGACCAGAAATGGGGAGACCAAAGAGACACACAATTGCCTTATTAAAATATGAGAGGGGCTTTTATGTAGAAAGAGACTAAATACATTTTGTAAAGACCTGATGGATAAAACTGTGGCCAATTAGAGATAAGAAGTCAGAATTGGCTCAACATAAGATTAAAAAAAAAAAAAAAAAACCCAATGCCATCAAGTTGATTCTAACTCATGGCTACCCCTTGTGTGTCTGTGTAGAACTGTGTGAGCTTGAACCTCCATGCTTTCAGTTAATAGCTGAGAACTTCAGCATTTGTACCAGTCAATGTAAGACTTCCTTTAAATCTTTTGTTGAGTGCTGTCCAACCGATTCCAACTCCTAGCAAGGCCACATGACAGAGTAGAACTGGCCGGTATGGTTTTCTAGGCCAAAATCTTTATAAGAGCAAATTACCAGGTCTTCCTCTTGTGGCGTGGCTGGTTGGGTTTGAATTGGACCTTTTGATTAACAGCTGAGAGTGTAACTGCTGTTCCACCAGGGTTCCTCTCCTATAAATCTAATCACTCCAAAGGAGGTAGAGGTTATGTCCAAAGATTCATTCTTCACCAGTGCACTTACAATAGCAGAAGCTACACAACCCCTTGGACCTAGCTCCATGTGCTCCAATACATGGAGGTAGGTGCCTCTGTTAGCACCTCCTGCTCAGCCCATGGAGACATAATGTGTCCCCAGCTGAACTGTGGCCTTGAGGAGGACATGGGTTGTGAATACACATTGCCTCCTCATTCCTGGAACAAAACATGGCACAGAGCAGACTGTCAATGAGTAAAAGGAATTAAAATATCAGATGAGGACTTGGATTAAAAGATTTAAAGATGCTCACCATCTTAAATTGCCTGTATTTCAGAGAGTGGGTTGCAGGAGATGTCAATTGCTTACTTGAAAATCTGAACTGGATGTCCTCAAATATCTAAAAGCCAATGAATAGAAAAGTTGAACTAATCTTTGCCCAAAATAGTTCTTCCTCTTTTTATATTCAACATCTTATAAGGTAGCATCATCACCAATTCAAATAGGAACCTGGGCGTCATTCTGGTTTATTTTCTTTCCCACATCACTGTGTCAATCTTTCCAGCTCCTGAGTACCTTCATTAACTTCACCCAAACCACCCTCTCCATCCTCTGTGGCTTCAATTCAAGCTCTTGTCACTTTTACCTGATTTCTTGGTCAGCAAACATTCAGTCACTAGTGACAAAATTCTCATACCAGCTTGCTCAAGCGAGAAGGAATTTGTTGGTGAGTGTAACTGGAAAGTCCCTTGGTACACTGGTTTCAGGCACAGCTGGATTGAGGCCCTAGCTTCTAGGGGCTCCAACAATAAAGCTCTATGCCCTCATCTTTCAGTTCTATTTTTTCTGAGTATTGGCTTAATATTCAGAAGGTCCTCTCCAAGCAAGAGGAAATATGGTCTCTGGAAGCCACAAAGCTACATTCATTCATCTTGAAAAAAGAAAAATAATATGCCCAAATGTCCATATGTGAAATTTCATGGAAAAAGTCTGATTGGTGCTGCTTGGATTATGTGCACAGCACTAGACCATGAACAGTGCATGATAATTGGCTAGGTTTGGGTCTTACGTCCATCCTTGTGTGGATGGGCCAAGGGATGATGGCAGGACAATTTCCCTTCTAAAAAATTGATGCCAGATAGATTTAAAAAAAGAGAGAGAGAAAGAGAGAGAGAGAGAGATCCTCTATAACCACACTATTCAACTAATTTGTAATGTGGCACAACAGTTAAGTGCTTGGCTGCTAACTGAAAGGTTGGTGGTTCGAACCTGTTCAGTGGATCCATGGGAGAAACACTTGGCAATCTGCTCCTATAAAGATTAGGAAGCCCTATGGGGAAGTTCTACTCTGTCGTGTGAGGTTGCTATGTGTCTAAATCAACTCAATGAAAGCTAACAACAGCAACCTACCTCCCCAATTCATACTCTTCGTGGTGGAAGAATTTTCTTCCTAAATTGTATTATAATTCTTTGTCTTCTCTTCTTTAAACCCTAAAAACCCAAAGCCACTGCCATCGAATCAATTCCAACTCATAGTTATCCTATAGGACTGAGTAGAACTTCCCCATAGGATTTCCAAAGATGTAAATCTTTATAGAAGCCAACTGCCTCATCTTTCTTCCATAAAGCAGCTGGTGGGTTCAAACCTCTAACCTTTCGATTAGAAGCTGAATGTTTTAATGACCAAGCCATCAGCGCTCCTTTTTTTTTTTTTTTTGTAAACCCTAAAGTAGCTCCTAATTGCCTGCAAAAGAAAATCAAACTTCATTAAAATCTGGCTCCAGCCTACCCTCTCAATTTATTTCCCCTTCTGCTGCTCTCACAGCCAACCACCTGAATTTCATGCGATTCCCCAACAGTTACAAAATCCTTTCATGCCTTCAATCTTTACTCATGTTGTCCCTTCTACAGTCCTCCCTCAATTCCTTTACGAAATCTTTCCTGCTTTCTTTCCGCCAGGTAGTATTCACACATCTCTGTCCTGTACACACTTCTCAGTTTTTGGCTCATGCATTTATTTGCTTGCCTGTAGCCATCTAGTGACTCCTACCGAAAGGGATTCAACCTTCTTCACCCTGTGTTTTGGTAATTGCCTATCAGATAATAGGCACCTCATAAACATTTTTAAAGAAAGGAAGAGGGTAAGGAAGAAAAGAATAAAAGGGTCTTTCCTTTCCTCCAAGATAATAAATAAAAACAAAAAACAAAACTGGTGGTCATTGAGTTGACTCGGACTCATGATGATCCCATGTGTGTCTGAGTAGAATGTGTTCTATGGGCTGATTATTCAGGGGTAGAACACCAGGCCTTTCCTCTGAGGTAGTTCTGTGTGGACACGAACCTCTAACCTTTCCATTAGCAGCTGAGTGATTTACTGTTTGCATCACCCAAGGAGCCCTAAGTTTTGAAAATTCTATTCTGGGTAAAAGCTCCCAACTTTGTTGTTTAAATCAAAGTAATGAACAACACAAAGAATTTCAGACTCAGTCATGGCAGAAGCTGGCCTCTTATTAGGTACAGGTAACATGGGACCTGGAAGGTCTTAGAGTGGTCCTTGATGGTGTGAGCTGGAGAAAACCAGCCATCTTCCCACCCACTGAAAGGGTGATCCCGGTCGCAGGTATGTGAATCTCCATCTTCAATAATGTACTCTGGCTTTGTGGTCTCTGGCTTAATTCCAACTGGGCAGTCATGTGGAGAAATAAAAGCAAATGGAAAGCTTCTGTTAAAGGTGATGGAAAACTTTGGGAACAGATGGTGATGATGGGCTTGCACCACATGATGAATGTAATTAAAGCCACGGAATTGGAAAAAAGGTTAAAATGGTGAATGTTTTGTTGTAGAAATATTCACCAAAATAAAAATTTGTTTATTTATTTAAAAAAAAAAAGCAAATGGAGAATGAGAAAGATGACCACATACTCTACTGGAAGATTTTCCAGTCATAGGTTTGAGTTTGTTTTAATTATACCTGGTCACAGATGCCCTCATCCAGACAGAACTAAAGTCCCACATGGACTGTCACTGTGGCCATAAAGATTTGTCTGATCTAATGGTTATCTGAAGTGCCTGACATCACTCTAATCATTAAGCAACAGTATAGAGGAGCAGCTGAACGTTGCCATGGCAACTTGTTTCAGGTTACCACAGAGCTTGGTAACAAAAGCGTTTTATTATGGGTCATTAGGGCAAAAGGCTTCATTTACTAATTTCCTATAGAATCCTATTATTTCAGGAGTTCAACTCCCCCACCACCTATGCAGCTCTTCTAGAAGAAATTATAAAGGGGGGTAATTAGGAGAAACAATAACAGGCTTCAGGTAAATGTGAACCTCACAGTTTTCTGTAGGTGAGAAAAGCATTTTGCTGCCCAGATGTGGAATAGAGGCACCGTATGCTCTCTGAAGGCAGAGAATTCTAATTTCTGAAAAGTGAATGTCTTTCTTTATATTCAGTCTGCTTTTCCTGACATGTGTCACGCTTGAGACTGGCATTGATAAGGACTCTTGGGTCTTGTAATCTGCTAAATCACTATCAACAAATGTGTCCTGGGTGTCCCTTATCCTTATCAGCTGCTCTGAGTCTCAGATGTCTCACATTCCAAAGTACCCTATCCCAATTTTACTAAAGGCAGAAAATGACTTCTACCAGCAATGGTGGTTCAATGGTAGAATCTTCTGTTTCCGTACAGGAGATCCAGGTTCAATTCCCAGCCAATGCACCTCCTGTGCACCACCCCTCATCTGACAGTGGAGGTTTGTGGGTTGTTATGATGCTAATCAGGTTTCAGCCAAGCTTCCAGTCTAAGATTAGGAAAAAAGGTCTGGTCATCTATTTCTGAATACAAAAAAAAAAAAAAAAACTCGCCGCCATCAAGTCAATTTGACTCATAATGACCCCTCTTTTGTCTTCTGAGGCAGTATCTCTGTGGAAGTAGATTGCCCAAACTTCCTTCTGAGGAGTGGCTGGTGGGTTTGAACAGCCACTATTCTGGTTATCAGTCAAATGCCTTAGGCACTACGCCACCACCAGCTGATGAAAAACCTAGGGATCACAAAGGTCTGATCCCCAACCAGTCATGGGGATGGCTACAATATTTCATTCCATTGTGCCTGAGGTCATCATGAGTAGGAACCAACTCAAAAGTAGGTAACAACAATCAATACTTAGAGATCTCCAAGGCAGTGAGTCTTTCCCTTGCTTCTTTCTCCTTGGGAGTAGGGAAATTAGGCATGCAACCCTAGCTAGTGTCTTTCTGTAGTCCAGCCCCACGCCAAGGTCCTTGGCCAGCATTACAGACTGACCTGGAGCTGACAGACAAGGATGGCTTTGAGTTGAAATAGCACTAAGTCTATTTGGTCAATAGACCCTGGAATGTCATGCACTCAGTTCCATCTGTTGTTGCTGTTAAATGCCATTGAGTCATCTTTGACACATAATGATCCTATGCACAGCAGAATGAAACAGTGCCTGGTCCTGAGCCAGATCCATGATTCTTGCTACACTTGAGCCCATCGCCGCCGCCACCGTGTCAATCCACCTCATTGAGGGCCTTCCCCTCTTTCGTCGACCCTTCACCTTACCAAGCATGACTCATTCTTCTCCAGGGAATGGTCCTTTCTGACAACATGATCAAAATAGGTGAGACAAAGTCTGGCCATCCTTGCCTCCAAGGAGCTTTCTGGGTGCACTTCCTCCAGGACAGACCTGTTAGTTCTTTTAGCAGTCCACGGTACTTTAAGCATTCTTCACCAACACCACAGCTCAAAAGCATCAACTCTTCTTAGGTCTTCCTTATTCATTGTCCAGCTCTCACATGCATATGAGGCAATTGAAAATACCATAGCTTGTGTCAGGCACACCTTAGTCCTCAGGGAGACATCTTTGCTCTTCAGCTCTTGAAAGAGATCCTTTGCAGCACATTTGCCCAGTGCTATACTTCGTCTGATGTCCTTACTGCTGCTTCCATTGTCGTCGATTGTAGAGCCAAGCAATGTGAAGTCTTTGACACCCTCAATCTTTTCTCCATTTATCGTGATACTGCTTATAGGTGCAGTTGTGAGGATTTTTGTTTTTTTTATATATTGAGGTGTAATCGCTATGAGTCGGGTCTGACTCGATGGCACATAACAACAACAACAACCAACCCATACAGCAGACTGTATTCTTCAACCTTCATCAGTAAGTACTTCAAGTCATCCTCCCTTTCAGCAAGCAAAGTTGTGTCATCAGCATACTGCAGGTTGTTAATAATTGTTCCTCCAATTCTGATGCCATGTTCTTCTTCATATAGTCCAGCTTCTCAGATTATTTGCTCAGCATGCAGATTGAATAAGTATGGTGAAAGTATACAACCCTGACGCACTCCCTTCTTGATTTTAAACCATGCTGTGTTCCCTTTTTCTGTTTGAACAACAGCCTCCTGGTCTATGTTCAGGTTTCTCATGAGTACAATGAAGTGTTCTGGAATTCCCATTCTTCTCAATGTTATCCACAATTTGTTATGATCCAGTTCCATCTGCTGCCTATAATTAAGGATATCAACTCAAAGAAGCAACACCACAAATGCCACAGAGTAAACCCCTAGACCTAGACAGTAGATGAGTTAGGATTTTCTGAATGCTCTTATGACAGAGAAGAAGACCCAGCATGACAACAGAGAACTAGAGATGAGCAGCAAAGTATCTGATATTGGAATTTTCTGAATTTATTTAGTTCACATATTCAGTTAAGCATATGTGAAAATGTTTCCCTGTTCAGAAAACGTTTTTTCCTGAATGAGTGGAACAATGGGCATGTCATTGAATTAGCTCATGATTTCAGTGGCATGTCACACCATCCTCCAGAGATGGCAGTAACCATCTTCAGATGGCGCAGAACAGAGAAGTGGCCAGCAAATGGATGCTAACCAATGCTCTGCTTACAAAGCAGATGGTGCACAGTTACAGGATTACAGATTTTTTAAAAAATAAAAAGCAAACAAAATAAAAAAAAAAACCACAATATTTTTTCTCAACATTCACCATAACTCTTAGAACTAAAAAAAGGGGTGGGGAATTTTTGCGTCCAATTTTGATCTTTTATCTGTAGAATTAAGGTCTCTTTAATAAAGTTTGATGGTTTGAACCCACCCACCAGCTTTGCAGAAAAAATCTTGGTGATCTACTTCCATAAGGATTACAGCCAAAAACGCCCTATGGAACAGTTCTCTGTAACACATGGGATAGCAATGAGTAGAAACCAAGTCAATGGTAATGGGTTATTATGAACACTGCAATCTCTTCTATTGTGGTTGAGTTACACAAGGCAGGAGATAGGTGTATTAAGACAATTAGGTAGATGTTCTGGTGGGTATTCCCTGGTGTGACAGAGGGACTAGAGAGGAGGTACAATTCACACTTCCTGTTCAGCTGCTTGAGCCAACACACATAGACCTTCAGCTATACCTTCAAGCTCAGAAGAAACTATATCACAGTTAAGACAAAGAGATTATTTTACAAATTGTTTTTTCATTCCCAGACAAAGGAACCAAGCTAGATTAGATTTAGAAAGTGAGGCTATACTGGAGATATATAATATGGAATATATAAACACTTGTTACACACAAAATATAGGTGAATATGAGCTTTACACGGTGGTTTTATATAGCAGTTACCTACAAGCTAAAGAGCTCTTGTGGCATAGTGAGTAAGGCATTTGGCTACCAACCAGAAGATCAGTAATTCAAATCTCCTAGCTGCTCCATGGGAGGAAGATAAGGAAATCTACTTCCATAAAGATTTACAGCCTTGGAAACCCAAAGGGAGTCACTATGAATCTGAGTTGACTCTGTGGCATGGATTTGAATTTTTTTTTTTTTTTTTGTACCTACAGATAAAAGGATTGCAGCTACAGAGTATGTCAAACACTCATTTTAAAGCATTCCGATTCAGGTGATACATCTTCAGCTGCCTAAATCAATGAGTATGCGACTAATTAGAGTTAGAAAGGGCAAAGCTCTAAGGACAGGGACTGTAGAGACAACTCTCAAGAGCCAGGTTAAAGAACTTGGTTTAATCACAAATTATGGTCCCAAATTCCCTCTTTTAGCTCTAATGCACGGACAGATAACTCACATAAAAGTTTTACAAATGAAGAACTGTTTTTCTTGAATAAAGATAAGTGAATAAGAATGGTATTTACATATAAAATTAATCCTTTCAACCTACATTTTAAGTGTCCTTCATCTAGAGCACATGGAAATAATTTCCGTACAAATGACTAAAATAAAATTTGTATGTTTAAATATTAGAAACAGAACACATGCAGATCTGATTTGAGGATCAAAAATATATTAGATGCAATGAAGACAAAGATCAAAGGAGGGACATTAAATGTTTCAAGTAAGAACTGATTCAATAAACTGGAAAGGCTTTTAAAATGCTGCAGCATTCTTTACTCCTGATTTGCTCTTCCAGTGTGTATTACTGGGTTCTAAAGAGTAAAAAAAGAGTGGTGGTGCAGTGGTTATCTGCTGCTAACCAAAAGATTGGCAGTTCAAACCTACCAGCCACTCTGCTGGAGAAAGATGAGGGAGTCTGCTTCCGTAAAGAATTACAGTCTTGGAACCCTACAGGGCAGTTTTACTCTGTCTTATAGGGGGGCTATGAGTCGGAATTGACTGGATGACAGTGGGATTTTTTGTTTTGTTTTGTTTTTAAGTAATAAAGGAATTACAATAATAGGAATTTCCAAAAATAATAATGGATTTATATTATAATAGCTTGAGGAAAAGGAACTAACTTAACTGACTCATTTATTACTACCTAAAGTATTAAAAATTAAAATAACACTACTCTAAATTAAAAAGGAACCCTGTGACACAACCATTAACTGCTCAGCTGCTAATCGAAATGTTGGCAGTTGGAACCCACCCAGTGGATCTGCAGGAGAAACACTAGGTGCTCTGCTCTCATAAAGATCACAGCCTCCTAAACCCTATGGTGCAGGTCTACTCTGTTGCATGGGGTTGCTATGACTCAAAAATAGACTTGACCATGGTCAACAATAGCAACTTTAAGTTAAAGATCTGAGCTGTTTGTGCACATCTCTCAGAGAACTCTCCTCTTCCCCACATTATTTCTCTTATTATTAGTTCTGCAGAAAATTATTACAACAACACTTTCAGGTCTGCCTTCCTCAATTCCTAAAGAAATAGTAATTTGATTCCACTTTGAAAAGTATACATATTTGTTGTTTAGCATTGTTGTTATTGCTATTGTTAGAAGCCATCGAGTTGGTTCCAACTCTTAATGACACTATACACAACAGAATGAAACACTGCCTGGTCCTGTGCCATCCTCACAATCTTTGCCATGCATGAGCCCCTTGCTGCAACCACTGTCAGTCCATCTCACTGAGGGTCTTCCTCTTTGGCTCTGACTCTCTACTTTACCTAGCATGATGTCTTTTCCCAAGGACTAACCCTCCTGATAGTATGTCCAAAGTATGTGAGATAAAGTCTCACCTTCCTCACTTCTAAGGACCGTTCTGGTTGTACTTTTTTCAAGACAGATTTGTTTGTTCTTCTGGCAGTCCATTATATGTTCAACATACTTTACCAACACCACAATTCAAAGGCATCAGTTCTTCTGTGTTCCTTATTCTTTGTTTGGCTTTCACTGCATATGAGGTGGTTCACAATTACCATGGCTTGAGTCAGGTGCAGCTTAGTCCTCAAAGTGGCGTCTTTTCTTTTTAAAACTTTAAAAAGGTCTTTCGCATGAGATTTGTCTAAAGCAATACATCATTTGATTTCTTGACTGCTGCTTCCATGAGCATTGATAGTGGATCCAAGCAAAATGAAATTCTTGACAAGCTCAATCTTTTCTCCATTTATCATGATGCTCCTCATTGGTCCAGTTGTGAGGATTTTTGTTTTTTTATGTCAAGGTATAATCTATACTGGTGGCTTTTACCTTCTTTAGTAAGTGCTTCAGTCTTCTACTTTCAGCAAGCAAGGTTCTGTCATCTGCAGATCTAAAGTTGTTAGTGAGTCTTGCATCTGTTTGTTGAAACATCTCAATACAGGTTGAATAAGTGTAGTGAAAGGATACCACCCCATCACACACTTTTCCTGACTTTAAACCCCACAATATTCCCCTTGGTCTATTTGAAAGACTGTCTCTTTGTCTGTGTACAAGGTCTGCAAGAGCCAAATTATGTGTTCTAGAATTGCCATTCTTTACAATGTTATTCATAATTTGCTGATTCACACAGCCTTTGCATAGTCAATAAAACACAGGTAAACATCTTTCTGATATTCTTTCCTTTCAGCCAAGATCCAACTGACATTAACAATAATGTCCCTAGTTCCATGTCCTCTTCTGAATCTGGCTTGAATTTCTTGCCAGATTCAAAAGATGGACTACTGCAACTGTGTTTGAATTATCTTCAGCAAAATTTACCTACATGTAATATTAATGATAATTTCCACACCTTTCTTTGAAATGAGCACAAATGTAGATCTCTTTCAATCAGTGGCTAGGTAACTGTCTTCCAAATTTCTTGGCAAAGACAAGTGAGCACTTCCAGTATTGCATCTGTTTGTTGAAACATCTCAATTAGTATTCCATCACTTCCTGGAGCCCTGTTTTTTCCCCAGTTCTTTCAGTGCAGCTTATACTTCTTCCTTCAGTACTATCAGTTTTTCATCATATGGTATCTCCTGAAATGTTTGAACATCAACCAATTTTTTTGGTAGAGACTCTGTATTCCTCCTATCTTCTTTCCATGCTTCCTGTGTTGTTCAACATCTTACCCATGTTGTTGTTGTTGTTATGTGCCATTGAGTTGGACCCGACTCATAGCAACCTCTCCTTGGGTGTCCGAGGCAGTATCACTATGGAAGTAGATTGCCCAACCTTCCTTCCGAGGAGTGGCTGGTGGGTTTGAACTGCCAGCCTTCTGGTTAGCAGTC
>NW_006921781.1:4337606-4342602 GCF_000298275.1 Orycteropus afer afer
CTCTCTATCAAGGATCTCCTACATGGATCCCCTTCCAAGTGGATGACAGTGGTAGCTGGGCACCATCTAGTTCTTCTGGTCTCATAGTTGTATAGGCTGCAGATCAGATGATGTACCAGTTGCCAGGACTAATTGTTTCCATGAATTTTGGTTTTCTTCATTCTTCTTTGCTCTGAATGAGGAGTGACCCATCGTTGTATCTAGATGGCAACTTGCTAGCTTTTAAGATCCTGGTCACTATACTTGCCAAAGTAGGAGGTGGAACAATGCTTTGTATAGTATGTTAAGCCAATTGAGCTTGATGTCCCCTGTGACTATGGTCCCAAGAATGCAGGTTCAACTACTCAGTCCCTCTGGGTAGCTGGCTGTGACCAAGTCGTGACCACAACCTTGACCCTTGTCAGCTCTACTATACACCTGGGAATTCTGATCATTCACATAAACTTATAGGACCATTGTCTGTCTTTTCTGCCTTTTTAATCACCTTTTCCTTTCCACATATGTCATGTCTTTGATGTCATCCCACAACTCATCTGGTCGTCAGTCATTAGTGTTCAGTGTGTCAAATCTATTCTTGAAATTGTGAATTCAGGTGGGTATACTCAAGGTCATACTTTGGCTGTCATGGACTTGTTTTAATTTTCTTCAACTTCAACTTGAATTTGCATAAAAGCAATTGATGGTCTGTTCCACAGTCATCTCCCGGCCTTCTTTTGACTGATGATATTGAGCTTCTCCATCATATCTTTCCACAGATGTAGTCCATTTGATTCTTGTGTATTCCATCAGGTGAGACCCACATGTATAGTCACCATTTATGTCATTGAAAAAAAGCTATTTGCAATACGTTGTTGGTCTTGCAAAATTTTATCATGAAATATCCAGCATCATTTCTGTCACCAATGACATATTTTCCAGCTATTGATTCTTCCTTGCTTCCAATTTTTGCATTCCAATCACCAGTAATTATCAATCCATCTTGAATACATGTTAGCTCAATTTCAGACTGCAGAAGTTGGGACAAACCTTCAGTTTCTTCCTCTTTGGCAACAGCAGTAGTGGTTGGTGTGGAAATTTGAATAATAGTCAAATTAACTGGTCTTCCTTGTAGGCATATGGATATTATCCCTACCACTGACAGTGTTGTACTTTAGGATACGTATTGAAATGTTCTTTTAGACTATGAATGCAACACCATTGTGATTCCTGGTATAGTAGACCATATGATTGCCAAGTTGAAAATGACCTATACCAGTCCATTTCAGCTTACTAATACCTAGGATAGGAGCTCTGGTGGCATACTGCTAAGGCATTTGACTGCTAACCAGAAGGCTGGTGGTTCAAACCCACCAGCCACTCCTCAGAAGGAAGATTGAGCAATGCCTAGGATATCCATCTTTATGTGCTACATTTCTTTCTTATTGACTTTCAATTTTCCTAGATTCACACTTTGTACAGTTCATGTTCTGATTATTAATGGATGTTTACATGTACTTCTTCTCATTTGGAGTCATGACACATCAGCAAATGAAGGTCTCGAAAGTTTTAATCCATTCACATCATTGAAGTTGACTCTTTTTTGAGAAGGCAGCTCTTCCCCAGTTGTATATTGAATGCCTTCCAACCCGAGAGGATCATCTTCCAGCACTGTCAGACACTGTTCCACTGTTATTCATAGTATGCTATATCATAATATGAATAGCAGCATTTATCATTAGGCATATGAAAAACAAAAACAACCAAAAACCTGTTGTCAGCATCTCAATTCCAACCCATGGCTATATTACAGAGTAGAAATGTGCTTCATAATGTTTTCTTGACTGTAATCTTTATGAAAGCAGATGGCCGCCTTTCTTCCACAGTGCTGTTGGGTGGGTTCAGACCACCAACTTTGAGATTAGTAGTTAAGCATACACTATTTGTGCCACCTGGGGGCTCTCATGAAAAACTAAATTGCTGTTGAACACAAAAGATTTAGCACTTTCTGTCTTTTGGCTTAGACAAAACTGTTATTTAAATGATATTTCAGCCTGTTGTTTTTCTCTTTTTAAATGTCTTACCCATTTTCAAGAATAAAATTAAACTAGCACTGAACCTCTGTTTGACATTTCTTTTCAAACTGCTTACTTCAAAACTCCTGACTCCATACCCTTTTCTAATATAAAGGATATTAATAGACACCATGCTTCCTGAGTGTAAGCCCTTCAAGCTTCTTGGAGATGATGACCATTTCTATTTTCTTTGATTGGATGAAATAGCCAAAAGTGTCAAAACCTCTATAAAAACTTTTAGAAGCTAATTGGGAACATACAATAGTCAGGTTTGAGGAGACTGTTTAAAGCATGGATATCTCCAGCACTGATTAAAAAAGAGATCCATAGTTAATATTGCTTGGCCTGTCATAAACCCAAAACCAAACCTGCTGCCATCAAGTTGATTCCAACTCCTGACAACTCCAAGTTCTACAAAGTACAATTGCTCCACAGAGTTTACTTGACTGTAATCTTTATGGAAGCAGATTGCCAGGCCTTTCTTCCATGTTCCACTGGAAATCACAAACCTTTTAATTAGCAGCTGAGTACTTATCCATTTGTGTATCATAGCAAACCAACTGTTGCATCTTAGATGGCTGTTCACAAGCTTTTAAGACACCAGTTACTACTCACCTAAGTAGGAGCAGAACAATGTTTTTGCATAATTGAGCTTAATGTCTCCCACAACCATGGTCCTGAGACTGTAGGCCCAATGACTCACTCCTTCAGGGTGTTTGACTGTGCCTGAGAAGTTATCATAGCTTAGCCCCATTAGCTCTATTACATATATAGACATTCTTATAGCACATAGAAATACATATGCAGAAATATCCCCTGCCAAAGTTATATATGGTCATGAGTATATACCCTTTTGCGTAGACATATCTAATCATTTAGCCTGTCCGCCTATGTACCCATCCATAGATTAATTCTTTAATGTTGTATAGTATTCCATTGTGTGCATGTACCATAGTTGGTTATCTATTCCTTTGTTGATGAGCAACAATTTATATTCTTTCCATCTCTTTGCTATTGTGACTAGTGCTGCAGTGAACATGGCTGTGCATACATCTGTTTGTGTCTTGGCTTTCATTTTTTTAGGATAGATGGGATTACTAGCAACGGGATTGCTGGATCAAATGGTATTCCTATTTCCAATTTTTTAAGGAATTGCCATACTGTTTTCCACAATGATTGTATCATTTTACAGTCCCACCAGCAGTGTATGATAGTCTCAGTCTCTCCACATCCTTGCCAGCATTTGTTATTTTCTGTTTTGTTGAACTTTGCAATTAGTGCTGGGGTAAGATGGTATCTCATTGTTGTTTTGATTTGTGTCTCTTTAATGGCTAATGATTGCAAACTTTTCTTCATGTGCTTTTTGGTCTCCCGAATATTCTCTTTGGTAAAGTGTCTATTCATGTCTTCTGTCCATTTTTTATTTGGATTGTTTGTCTTTTTGATATTGAGGTGTTGGTGTTTTCTTTAGAGATAAGTCCCTCATCAGGTATGACATTGTTGAATTTTTTTCCCAATCTGTAGGTTCTCTTTTTACTCTTGGAGAAGTCTTTTGTTGTGCATAGAATTTATTTTTTAAGAAAAGAGAAACCATTACATTATGGATATTGCAATCAATATCATGAAGCAAAATGTGTATTAACTGTTGTGTGGAGAATGAATTTACTCTAAACTTTCACCCAAATTAAAAAAAAAAAAAAATTGTATAAGGGCCCAGTCATCTAGCTTATCTTCTGTTGTTTGTACAAATGCCATATCCTTTTTCATTTTATTTTTATGGACTTCAGGTGCACAAGTTTGAGTTGGTCAATAATCATTAGTTCAAACCATAAAAACCAAACCAAACTCACTGCTGTTGAGTCAATTCCAACTCATAGCAGCCCTATAAGACAGAGTAGAATTGGGTTTCCAAGGCTGCAAGTCTTTACAAAAGCAGATTTCCTCATCTTTCTCCTGCAGAGCGATAAGACTAAACATCTCACCCAGGGTTTCAGTGCTAGAAAGTAACAACGCCAGCTGACACATGCAGGAAGTTTGGCCCAAGAGTCACGAGGCAGTCGTAAAATTACTCTGTCTCTGTAGAACTGTACTTTTTGTAGTCAGGTCACTTATTAAGAATTTTCCCATACCCTGTATTCTCTGTTACAAGGCTATGCTCAATCATCATCTCTGTTGATGCTCTTTTTCCCTGGGTGTCTATATCCATTGCCATCAGGATGATTCTGACTCATAGCAATCCTGTAGGACAGACAAGGGACTTATTTCTAAGGAAAACACCCACACCTCAATATCAAAAAAACAAACAATCCGATTAAAAAAAATGGACAGAAGGCATGAATAGATACTTCACCACAGAAGACATTCAGGTGACCAAAAAGCACAATGATATTCTGTAAAGGTTGTAATCTTTACAGAAGCAGACATTTCCTCAGTGGAGCAATTGGGAAGTTCGAATCACGGACCAGAATGGTAGCCAAGTTCTTAACCACTGTGTCACCAAGGCTCCTTCTGGGTATCTAGTAGGTATTAAAAGTAGAAGGGATAAGCATAACAGGCTCTCACAAAAATAGTCTGCTTCCTAAAAATAAATGCATCTGCATCTGACTTATACCTTAATATTTCATTAATTTAGTCAACATAAGTTGATATCTAAGATACTAATAAGCCTGAATAGATACACTGTTAAAATTTACTTCTTGAACATGAAGAAAGTAATTCTACAATGTGGTGACCTATCTACTATTGCCATACTTGAACATCCAACTTGATCCTGTGTATTGTTTCTCTTTAAACTCTGTGGTGGTTATGTTAGTGTGTCAGCTTGGCTGGGCCTGGTTGAGTGGCTGGGCAGCTGGATGTAGTATTCCCCATGATGAGACTGGTAATCAACTCCATAGTGGAATCTACTGGGAGCAGCTGAGTAGCTGCCTTTGGGTATGTGGTCT
>NW_006921781.1:4343219-4374204 GCF_000298275.1 Orycteropus afer afer
TCTGGTTAGCAGTCAAGTGCCTTAGGCACTATGCTACCAAAGCTCCCTAGAGCAGCACTAGGGAACCAAAACAACTCCATAGATTACTCTCAATAGATTATTAAGCTTCTGAGTGTATGTATTAGTTTAAAATATTCTATAGTTCATATTTTAAATATTAATAAAAGTTTAATTAACTGGAAAATCAGTTAAATTGCCTTCCTAAGATTTTTTATGAGATATTTCCAGGTTGCTAGAGATTACATTTACCAATGATGAAATCTCTTGGATGTAAATATTAAGTATTTAAATACAAATCTTAAAAATAATGTTCAGAAAGGTACACCACACACCTATAATTGGGTTGAGCCTTTATTTTCTCTAGTTACCTAGTGGAAAATTTCTTTAAAGAGCAGAGATGACATGAAAGCTACTTCTGACCAATGAGAAAATGAGAAGAAAGCAGGGTTGAAACTATTGGGATCACCATGATATAATGCTTGAGACTGTCACTTTTCTATTAGATATATTCAGTATGTAATCCAGAGAAAGAAGTATAAATTCAGAAGAATCTTCAAACAACTAGGAAAGAAGAGATTTGGAATGAAATCAGAAGAGATGAATTTGTGTTAGATGAACGTTGAGATTCATGGTTTTTAAAATACAAAAGGAATCAAATAGCAATGGTGAGGGTTTATTTAATGTTTTCTTTACTCTCAGACCATCACCTATGCTTCCTGAGTGTAAGCCCATCAAGCTTCTTGGAGATGATGACTGTGTGTTTTCTTTGATTGGATGAAATGGCCAAAAGTGTTAAAACCTCTATAAAAACTTTTATAGGCTAATTGGGAAAAGACAATAGTCAGCTTTGAGGAGACCATTTAAAGCCTGGATATCTCCAATGTTGATTTCAAATACCAGCAGGGTCACACACATGGACTGGTTTTTAGCAGTTTCCAGAGTAAGACAGACTAGGAAGAATGGCGTGGCAATTTAATTCTGAAAATTAGCCAACAAAAACCCTGTGGATCAAAGCAAAACCCTATCTGACTCTCTTGACTTGGACAAATCATCAACACGGATCAATCCCTGGAGAAGGACATCATATTTGGTGAAGTAGATGGCAAGTGAGGGTGACAGAAACTCTTGGTGAAATAGATTGGCACCATAGCCGCAGTGATGGAATTGAACATGCCAGTGATTGTGAGGACGAAGCAGGACCAGACGTTTGTTCTATTGTCCATAAGGTCACCATGAGTCAGTCAGAGTCAACTCAAAGGCAGCTGTTTCTCCCTTTTTTTCTCTCTCAGAAGTTCCCTATTACCCATTACAAAAATCCTTGTGTTTCCATTAAGAGGAATCTAGTTAAAGGATTCCATGTGGACTCCATTTCCTTATGCAGAGAAGTAGTTCTTTAGGTTTTTTTGAATTATAGAATGCTTCAAAATTTTAATGAAAATTATTAACCATATTTTTTCAAAATGCACATATTGCAACAGTTTGCAAAAAAATTCCAAGGAGTTCATAACTCTGAAAGTCAAGGATCCAGATTAGATAGATCAAATTGATAGGACACACGAAAATCTCAGATTTCTTCTACCAATCCTTCCAGATGTTTTTTAAAAAACACCTTGACATTTGCCACTTTCACAGGTGCTCACATGTTGTGCAGAATGAAAGCCAATCATCCTACTCAGGGAAGTTCTAATTTTTTACATAATTAGATTTTTGTTTATTTTACTGGGGCTGTCATTGAATCCTGCAAATTGCAGACATCATAATGACACTTCCAGGAACTAGTGCCAAAGCACACAAAAAATTATCTAGTTGCCCAGGAGAATCACAGTGATGTCTTATCATTATGGAGGGGAGATAATATAAATCAGTGCTATGTAAAACTAATAGAAGAGAACTGAGAGTTCGTTAATGTTTATAGCTTTTTGAAAAAGTAAATCAGAAAGAGTGCTCCAGTGGTATAGTTGACACTTAATTAAAACATTCTTGTATAACGCTTGACAGCTACATCATTAAGTTTTGATGCAATCATGCCCTCGGAGCAAATAGAAATGTTATTTCCCAGGTGTATTGAATCAAATTGAGAACATTTGTTAAGTGATGAGCTCAGATCCTTGTGCCTTGGGATGATCTAATGAGAAGCATTTATTCATTAGGAAAAGCTTTAGATCCCAAAGCTGGATCTACAGCTGACCTGGATGTTCTCCTCTGTTCCTCGGAGTGCCACCAAGTCAAGGGTGCAACCGAGACCTCAGGAACATTACGTTCTCTCCATTTGGCTAAGTCATGCCTAATGAAGGATGTCATTTTATATAGTCAGATTTTCTTTTTTCTGTTACTACTGTGTGCATGATACCATTTAAGGAACATGACAAATTTAAGCTACAAATTAATGAGAAGAAGAGAGGTATTTTATGGAAGCCTGAAATATGGTAAACCAAACCAAACCAAAGCCACTGCCATTGAGTCTATTCCACCTCATAACAACCCTATAGATAGGGTAGGACTGCCCCATGGGTTTCCTGAGGCTGTAAATCTTTACAGAAGCAGACTGCCTCATCTGTCTCCCATGGAGATTCTGGTAGGTTTGAACCTCCAACCATTTGATTAGTGGACAAATGCCTTAATCAGTGGGCCACAAGAGCTCCTGAAATATTGTAAGGAACCTTGAAATATGAACTCAGAAAAGTAGAGTGTGAGTCCTGGTTCTGCCACTTGATAGCTATGGGAATGTACACAGTCTCTCTGGGCCTCAATTTCCTCACATGGAAAGTGAATATTGATGCAAACAGTTAAGTACTCAGCTGCTAATCAAAAGGTTAGTGGTTGGAACCCACCCAACTGTTCTGCAGGAGAAAGGTCTGGGGTTCTGCGTCTGTACAAATGCTGTACAGTTAAGAAAACCCTATGGGGCAGTTCTACTCTGTCAGATGGACTTCAATCGATTGGATGGCAACTAACAACAACAAAGTGAATATATAATGCTTATCTTAATGGTTTTGGAACTCTGGTAGCATAGTGCCTAAGGCACTTGACTGCTAACCAGAAGGCTGGCGGTTCAAACCCACCAGCTACTCCTTGGAAGGAAGGTTGGGCATTCCTACTTCCGTAGTGATACTGCCTCAGAAACCCAAGGAGGGGTCGCTATGAGTCGGGCCGACTCGATGGCACATAACAACAACAACAACAATCTTTAAAGGATTTTCTGAGTTTTCTTTTCAGTCATTATGTTGTTGTTGTTGTTGTTATGTGCCATCAAGTCGGACCCAACTCATAGAGACCCCTCCTTGGGTTTCCGAGGCAGTATCACTACTGAAGTAGATTGCCCTATCTTCCTTCTGAGAAGTGGCTGGTGGGTTTGAACCGCCAGCCTTCTGGTTAGCAGTCAAGTGCCTTAGCCACTGTGCTACCAGAGCTCCCCAGTCATTATAGTGAAGTGTATTTTTCTTAAAAATTCTGAATATGTTTTAAATTTAATTTTAATTTTTTATAGTAATTGCTGTATAAAGTTTAAAAACTCAAATATTACTATGAAAACAACGTAATTAAGAAACAGCAGTTTCTTCTTGATTGCTGATCCCTGGGGACAGCCACTTTCAATTCTTTTAATTGCTTATTTTGTTTTTTATCTCCAATTTTTCCCTACACTTGGGTGTATATATATGAAATCCTTAAGTATGAAGACGAGATTTTCCTTCTCTTACACTACCCTCAACACACACACTTTGTCTTCCCCAGTCTTCCAAAGGGAGCTCTGGTAGCGTACTGCCTAAGGCACTTGACTGCTAATCAGAAGGCTGGCGGTTCAAACCCACCAGCCACTCCTCAAAAGAAAGATGGAGCAATCTACTTCCATAGTGATACTTCCTCAGAAACCCAAGGAGAGGTCGCTATGAGTCAGATCTGACTTGATGGCACATAACAACAATAGTCTTCCAAAACAATTTTAATATGATTTGTGATTAAATTAATACTTGGTGTTGATTTTATTATGACAGTAAAAATGTTCAGAGCTGAGCCATGTAATCTAAAATGATTGTTGTTGTTGTTGTTGAATTGATTGCAACCCAAAGTGACCCCATGTGACGCAACAGAACTGCCCGCATAAGGTTTTCTTGGATGTCATCTTTGTAGAAGAAGATTACCAGGTCTTTATCCTGCAGAGCTTTTGATCAGGTTTGAATAACCAACCTTTTGGTTAGCAGCCAAGGGCTTAACCATTGTGCTATCAGCGTTCCATCTACTATGATTTCATCCCTTAATTATGCAATTCTCCCCACTCACATGTTATTTCTATGTTTTTCAGTTACTCAGTGTTCTATTTATTTTGCTTTTCATTCAATCATCTTCCAAATCTCCACTTGAGCTTTATATCTCCTCTCAACGTGTTCAAATGCCTCAGATAACATTAGTCTCTATTTTCTCTTCCCACAACTTTCTTGGAGTCCCTCATCTTTCTGTCCCAATCTTCTCTATTTTTATAAACTCTTAGGGAATTTACCCTGCAAAAATGCTATGGGGATGGCTTCTGACCTCCTCTAATGTCACAAGGGAGAAGAAGGATGCAGTACATCAATAGCCCAAGGCTGATTCCTATGAGGTCAGACATGCCACCACCATCCAAACTTTTTACCAATTCTGACACCAATCATCGCTCCCACAGCACTCTCAATTTCTCTGCTGGATTCAATAATCCGTTGTAATGCCCACACAGAACTCACAAACAATACTCAATGATTATGGAGTCTATTAGGGAAGTAACAGTTTGCAGTTCAGGTTCGGGAACACTCAGAATACAATTCTTCAGTCAGGACAGCTTCTTCTGACCCATGCTGCAGCCATGCTTCTCACTGACTTCAGCCTTTGCCCTGCTCAGGCAAGTGTTACAAAGTTCTTTTAGCTTTGCCAATAGCTGCTCAGGGAAGCATCACATTCCACCAGCAAGGCACCTGCCCCAAGGGACTCAGATTTGAAGCCCATTGATCTTTCATGCTAATATTTTGTTTCTGCTGCCTCTGCTGCTATAGTTTCTCTGCCACCATCTTCTGCTATCTCCTACCATCTCAGCAAAATATTGGAGCTCTCTCTCTCTGTCACCTGTGTTGAGGAGATTCAGCACAGGGAACTCAAGTCCAAAGGACATGCTTCACTCCTGGCTCTTCTTTCTTGAAGATAATGAGATACCCCTTTCATCCTCTGGGGTGGCTCATTTGAAGCCTTGCATGGTGGTGGAAATGACCAACACCCTTTTTGAGTTCTATACACATTATTTCCATAGTCCCATGTCCATAAGGGCATCTTATACCATCTTTACATTATTAGCAAGCTATCCAACCCCATTGGTGGGCCACAAGCACCTTACATTTGTATAGTCCCACCCAGTCATCTGTTGGGAGTCACAAAGACTATAGCTGGAAGAGCCATACTAAGCATTTCACTGCACCTCATAACCTCACCAATATGCTGGTAATTCCTTTTGCTTCTCTCCTATGCTAGACTCTATGCTACCTTAATCCTTCTTTCTTGTTTTGTTTTGTTTTCTTTAGATTGTGTTGTTTGTTGTTAGGTGCTGTCAAATCGGCTCCAACTCATAGCGACCTTAGGTACAAAAGAACAAAACGCTGCCCACCCAGTCCTGCACCATCCACACAAACCTTGTTATGCTTGAGCCAATCTTTGTAGCCACTGTGTCAGTCCACCTCATCAGGGCTCTTCTCCTTCACTGACCTTCTATTTTACCAAGTATGATATCCTTCTCCAGGGAATAGTCCTTTCTGACAATATGTCCAAAACAGGTGAGACCAAGTCTGTCCATTCTTGCTTCTAAGGAGCATTCCAGCTGTACTTCTTTCAAGACAGGTTTGTTCATTCTTCTGGTAGTCTATGGTATTTTCAGTATTCTTCGCCCACACCACAATTCAAAGGCATCAATTCTTCTTTGGTCTTCCTTATTCATTGTCCAGTTTCACATACATAAGAGGCTACTGAAAATTCCACGCCTTGGGGCAGGCACACTTTAGTCTTCAAAATGACATCTTTGCTCTCAAACACTTTAAAGAAGTTGTTTGCAACAGATTTGCCAAGTGCAATACATCATCTGATTTCTTAACTGCTACTTCCATGGGCATTGATAGTAGATACAAGTAAAACGAAATCCCCAATATTTTATACATTTGTCATGATACTGTTTATTGGTCCAGTTGTGAGGATTTTTGTTTTCTTCATGTTGAGGTGTAATCCATACTGAAGACTGTAGTCTTTGATCTTCATCAGTAAGTGCTTCAAGTCTTCTTCGTTTTCAGCAAGCAAGTTTGTGTCATATGCATATTGTACTTTGTTAATGAGTCTTTTTCCTCCATGTTCTTCTTCATATAATTCAGCTTCTAGGATTATTTGCAGTGTATAATTGAATAAGCATGGTGAAAAGATACAACCCTGATGCACATCTTTCCTAATTTTAACTATACAGTATCTCCTTGTTCTGTTCTAACAAATGCCTCTTAGTCTATGTACAGGTTCCTCATGAGCACAATTAAGTGTTCTGGAATCTCATTCTTTGCAATGTTACCCATAATTTGTTATGATCCACATGGTCAATCCCTTTGCATAGTCAATAAAATACAAGTAAACATCTTCCTGGTATATTTTGCTTTCAGCCAAGTTCCATCTGATATCAACAATGATATCTTTCATTCCACATCCTCTTCTGAATCTGGCTTGAATTTCTGGAAGTTACCTGCCAATATACTGCTGCAACCACTTTTTAAAATTATCTTTACCAAAATTTTACTTGCATATGGTATTAATTATATCATTCAGTAATTTCCAGATTCTATTGCATCACCTTTGCTTGGAATGGACACAAATATTGATCTCTTCCAGTGTGTTAGCCAGGTAGCTGTCTTCCACATTTCTTGGCATAAATAAGTGATAGCCATCAGCACTGCATCCATTTGTTGAAACATCTCAGTGAGTAATCCATCAATACTTGGAGCCTTGTTGTTCACCAATCCCCTCCCCCCTGCCCCTGGCACAGCTTGGACTTCCTCCTTCAATATCATATGCTACCTCCTTTAATGGTTGAACATTGACTACTTCTTTTTGGTACAGTGACTCTGTATACTCCTTTCATCTTCTTTTGATGCTTCTTGCATCATTTAATATTTTGCCCATAGAATCTTTCAATATTTCAACTGAAGTCTTGAGGTTTTTCTTCAGTTCTTTCAGCTTGAGAAATTCCAAGTGTGTTCTTCCCTTTTGATTTTCTAATTCCAGATCTTTTCCACTTCGTTATAATACTTTATTTGGTTTCCTCAAGCCACCTTTTGAAATCTTCTGTTGAGCTCTGTTATTTCATCATTTCTTCCATTCACTTTAGCTATTCTCCATTCAAGAGCAAGTTTCAGAATCTCTTCTGACATCAATTTTGGTCTCTCCTTCCTTTCCTGTCTTTTTAATAACAGTTTGCTTTCTTCATGTATGATCCTCTTGATGTCATCCCACAACTCGTCTGATCTTTGGTCATTGGTGTTCAGTGCATCAAATCTATTCTTCAGATGATCCTAAATTCAGGTGGGATATAATCAAGGTCATATTTTGGCTCTTGTGGACTTTAATTTTTTTCAGCTTCAAATAGAATTTGCATATAAGCAATTGATGGTCTGTTTCACAGTCAGCACTTGTCCTTGTTCTGACTGATGTTATTGAGCTTTTCTGTTACCTCTTTCCACAGATGTAGTTGATTTGATTTTTGTGCATTCCATCTGTCTAGGTCCATGTATATAGCCACTTCTTATGTTATTGAAAAAAAGGTTGTTGTTGTTGTTGTTATTTGCCATAGAGTCGGATCAGACTCATAGCGACCCCTCCTTGGGTTACTGAGGCAGAATCACTACGGAAGTAGATTACCCAACCTTCCTTCTGAGGAGTAGCTGGTGGGTTTGAACCACCAGCCTTCTGGTTAGCAGTCAAGCATCTTAGGCATTATGCTACTAGAGCTCCCAGAAAAGAAAGGTATTTGCAATGAATAAGTCTTTGGTCTTGTAAAATTCTATCATGTGATCTCCAGCATCATTTCTTCCACCAAAACCATATTTTCCAACTACCAATGCTTCTTCTTTGTTTCCAACTTTTACATTCTAATCACCAGTGACTATCAATACATCTTGATTGCATGGTTGGTCAATTTTAGACTACAGAAGTTAGTAAAAATCTTCAATTTTTTCATCTTTGGTTTAGTAGTTGGTGTATAAATTTGAATAATAGTTGTATTAACTGTTCTTCCTTGCAAGTATGTGGATATTATCTTATCATTGACAGCATTGTACTTCAGGAGTGATCTTGAAATGTTCTTGTTAACCATGAATGCAACACCATTCCTCCTTAATTTGTCATTCTCTGCATAGTAGACTGTATGGTTATCCATTTTGAAAAGGCCTGTACAAGTCTGTTTCAGCTCACTAATGCATGGGATATCCATCTTTATGCATTACATTTTGTTTTTGACAACTTCTAATTTTCCTGGATTCATACTTTGTGCATTTCACGTTCTGATCATTAATAAATATTTGCAGCTGTGTCTTCTCATTTTTAGAAGAATATAGTTTACATTAAAATAAACTATAAATTTAGATGGAGCGTATTATCTTGCTGTAAATTTTTGAGGCCAACTACACCCCAAAATACCTCATTTTTAATAGTTTGGCTGGGTATAAATCTAGGTTGGAAATTTTTCTCTTGCCATATAGAAGGCACTGTTCTATTGCCCTCTAGCATCCAGTGTTATCCTTGAAAGTATGATCTGATTTTGATTCCTAACCCATTGTGTACTTGACTTGTTCCCCATCACCACAGCAAACATTTAATATATTTTTGTGTTCATAAATATTATGCAATTTCAAGATGATATGAGCTTTGTTGTCTTTTTTCTTCATGTGCTTGAAGGCTCTTTCAACCTGAATTCTTACATCCTTCACTTCCAGGAAATTTTCTTACATTATATCTATGATAATTTTCTCCCTTCTATTTTCTAAGAATATTTTAAGCAGTCCATCAACATGTACACCTTAGGGGAAACAGGATATCTCCAAATCCTAATTCCTGGAAAGAAAATAGAGAAATGTCTATCTCACAAAGACTACTCACACTGACCAGTTAGTCACTTTCAGTCACAACCCTGAGCCCAGTTAGGTTATAAGAATCCATGTATTGCCTGTCAGTTACATCACTGAGTGTTTTGGTTACCTAGTACCACTCTGACAGCAATATACCACAAATGAGTGGCTTTAACAAACAGGAGTTTATTCTCTTACAGTTTTGTAGGCTAAAAGTCCAAGTTCGAAATGCCAGGCTCTAGAGGTTGGGTGAAAGCTCTTCGACCTTGGGCTTCAGCTCTACCTCTTTCTCCTGGCTGACCGAAGCTGGAGGCTTTCTTCACTCAGGTAGCTCCTGGACGCTGAGGCTGGCAAACCCAAGGTCAACAAGTAAAAAGTCACAGTCCTGATATTACCAAACCACATGGCAGGCCATTGATTCAAGTGCATTAAGAGTCCCCATATTGGTGGACAACATGGCAGGCTGCTGAACAAGACTTGGCTACATGCAGGATTCAAGTGTGGCAAAATCTAGACACCTTCCTCAAAGCTATGTCTTATATACGGAAGCAGACCACATCCTTAAAGCAGCTACTCAACTGCTCCAGTAGATTCCACTATGGAGTTGATTACCAGTCTCACCAGGTGGAATAACTCCATCCAGCTGCCCAGCCACTCAAAACCAGGTCCAGCCAAGTTGACATATAACCTTAACTTCCAAACTGAGCATAGTGAAGATTTCTGATCCATCTCTCTTTGTTTTTTTTTCTTTCTTTCTCCCCACTCCCCTTCCTCTTTCTCATTTTTTTTTTTTCCTCTTTTATTATCTTCATCTGTGGTCACTTGGTTTTCTTCCTCATTCACACTGTTCTGTTTTTCCCTTAAACTTTACTTTTTGCCTCTTTCCTTACCCAGCTGACTGTCTAGACTCCATTTCAGTCCCATGGCCTATCACCTGTTCTCTCTATAGGCTAACCTATTATATTAGATACAGCTACAGACAGGAGCTGGAAGGATTCCAAATCAGACCCAGAAAGGTTGGGCTGATCTGTTAATGACAGCCTCAGGATTCCAACCCAGATCTACTAATTCTGTATCCATCACACTCCTCATTATGCAATAATCAAGGAAACCTCAACTCCAAGGACATAAAACCTTGGGCATTGTACTTACACAGTTTGCCTTACAAATCCTACTTAAAAGGTACATTTTTAAATTGTTTGTGTGTGAGTTAAATAAATCATTACAATGTAATCTGCTTGACATCCTGATGGCAAAATCAATCAAATCAGAAAAAAGTTTTACTATTTATTGAACACTTATTATGTGCCAATGATTTTGGATTTATTATCTTAATTAAGCCTTATTGTCATGCAATGAATAACTTTTATATGACCTTCCTAGCCATAGTCTTGTCACTAACATAAAATGATTGGCTGGGACCATACAAACTGAGTGACTTATGGTCCACAGAGATGATTGGGCAATTACTATACAAGTTGAGGGAGAGGATCAGTCAGTTCATGATCCTGGTAGGATAGCCATACCTTAAAATTGACAAAGAGTTTGCTTATATAATAGGTGTTCTGGTGGTGTGGCATTCAGATGCTAACCAAAAGGTGAGTGGTTCAAACCCAAAAGAAAGATGAGGCATCTTTTTATTTTAAAAATAAAAATTAAAAGCTTTAGAAACCCAATGGAGGTCACTATGAGTTAGAATTGACTTTACGGCAGTGAGTTGGCTTGCTTTTGCTTTTGCCTACATAAAGGCCAATCTCACATAGTGTCAGGGCAGGCTCACTAACAATAGGAAGAGCCTGGAGTTTATCCTTTGGACCTGGTGTCCCTGTGCTGAGAACCTCTTAGGCCTAACAAAAAGAACAGAACACTGAAGACGACAAGAGACAACAAGAGATAGCAGCCATTGGTTTGCTAGGCTATGGAGTGAGGCAACTGAGGCAGGCTTGCTGGGCTACTAACTGAGGGTTGAGTGCCTTCAGGCAGGAGACTTGCTGGTGGAGTTTAAAGAACTATAATGTATGCCTGTGCAGGGCACAGGCCTGAGTGTGCAGGGTTGCCTCAGAGAATCCTATGCAGGGATCTTCCTACAGTAGGGCAGAGCTGGATGCCTCTGGGCAAGAGGCTTGCCAGTAGAGCTAAAAGAGCTGTAACACTTGCTTGTGCAGGGCAAGAGAGGCCTGATTGTGTCCCATGAAGGCCTGCATACTTCCCCTCCAGGCAGTAGGGACCCAGGTAACATGGCAGAGAGAGAATCTCACAGGCCCGGGTAGCATGGTGGAAGCCAGCAGCAGAGGTTTAGAAAGGCCCAGCGGCAGAGGCTCAGGAGATCCTGTGCAGGGAGTCTTCCCACTGGTGAGGCAAGGCCCATTGAGGCCTAGTAGAAAAGCGGAAGCCTCTGAGCAGAGTGGTGGTAGCCAGAGGCAGCAGTGACTTGAGAACTATGGCACACCTGCCCAGTAACATATGAATGAATGAACATGGGTAATTTTGGGAAGGATAAGTGTTTCCCCTTTGGTAATCCGTTGTTACTGTTGACTGTTTATTTTCTATAAATTATAACAACGGCTTTTACTTTGCCAATACTGTGTAAGTATCTTGTGTGTCTGGCTCAATCACAGATGAATGCAGCACCCATAGAATGTTGATACCAAGGGGTGTATGGGTCTCATTCCTAGAAGTCTTATGGCTGCCTGAATGTTTGAGGCACAGGCTATTTGTGTGTGTGATGCAAACAGACAGTCATGCACATGTACTTATATTAACACATAATGAAATGTAGGGAAATGTTTTTCTTTATGCATGGAGACATGAGAAAAACTCATTCACAAGTCAGTTTGTTTCTCAAATCCAGGGTTATACCACTCTTCCATGGTGTTTCCTGATATAGGCTGTTGGAGGCATTAACATAGCCTGCTAAACCAGTTACCATAGCATTGATTCTGACTCATGGCAACACCATGTACTTCAGGGTAGAACTCTGCCCCACAGGGTTTCCAATGGCTGTGATCTTTTAGAAGCAGATCACCAGGGCTTTCTCCCAAGGCACTTCTGGATGAATTTGAACTGCCAAACTTTTGGTCAGTAGCCAAAAGCTTAACCATTTGTGTCACCAGGGGACTCCAAATAGCTGTGAGATAAGTTCAAGTAGTCAAAGAGCCTACATGATTTTAAAATAGCCTTCAGATTTTTCATACTGTTTGTCACTTAGCCTTGTCTATCTTTCCTAAGCCATTGCATATCTCTAAGGTCAAGACAGACAGGTTCTGTCTGCTCCACTATTCATCCGAGGTCTTCCCAGCCTCACCAAACTAAAACTCAAACCCACTGCCATTGTATTGATGGCATCTGATAGCAACACTATAGGGCAGAAAGAACTGCCCCATGGGGTTTTCAGGGCTATAAATCTTTATGGAAGCAGACTTTCGCATATTTCTCCCATGGAGCAGCTTTTGGGTTCAAGCCACCAACCTTCTGGTTAGCTGCTGAATGCCTTAACTACTACGCCACCAGAGCTCCTTTCCCACCCCCACAGGGTAAGGTAAATATAGGAAATGTTGAGTTTTCCATGTGGTTTCCAGTCTGGCCTCATTCTTTTCAGTTAAAAACATTAGACAAAGTGATATTTGTAAGACTGTTATTAACAATTACATCCAGCAAGCTTCTTAGGGTTTATTGAAATGGAGGTGATTTTCATCAATCTAAGTTCCCATTCTGCTCTTCAGGTTACTGTGGCTGCTGTCTGAGCTGTAAATCTAGTTTTGCAAAATGAAAAACATAAGCAAAGTGTCCTTTCTTTTCTCTAACACATCACAGCCATATTTCATAGTACAAAACCTTTATTATGATTTTAGACATGGATTGGCTAGTTTGTCAGAATTTCACTTGGCATTGTCTATAAGGGTGAGTGGAACTGCTACAGGTTATATGTAATTGAGTTTGTAAATATCATTCTTTCATGTGACTTTAACCCTCTGACTCATTTTCAACTTGGAAAAAAAAAATCAGGTACATGCTGGACTATGGAGACGTATTTTAGCAAACCCAATTTACAATTTATCTTTTTATTTTAAGGCAATTTTAAAAAGCCATTTCTATCACCTTTAAAACTGATATGTTTGTTTTTTTTACTGCCATCCCAACTTTATGCTTTAATTCCAACATCTTCAGGGAGCTTTTCCTGTTGCTTTAAAGTGTGTTGTTGTCATGTACTGTCAAGTCAATTTCAACCAATAGCAACTAGAACTTCCCCATAGGGTTTGCTGGGCTCTAGTCTGGAGGATTGTTGTTGTTTGCCATCGAGTCAGCCCCGACTCATAGCGACCCCTCCTTGGGTTTCCGAGGCAGTATCACTACGGAAGTAGGATTGCCCAACCTTCCTTCCGAGGAGTGGCTGGTGGGTTTGAACCGCCAGCCGTCTGGTTAGCAGGCAAGTGTCTTAGCCACTATGCTACCAGAGCTCCTGGTAGCATAGTGGCTAAGGCACTTGAATGCTAACCAGAAGGCTGGCGGTTCAAACCCACCAGCCACTCCTCGGAAGGAAGGTTGGGCATTCCTACTTCCGTAGTGATACTGCCTCGGAAACCCAAGGAGGGGTCGCTATGAGTCGGGTTTGACTTGACGGCACATAACAACAAGTCTGGAGGAAGGTTGGGCAATCCTACTTCCGTAGTGATACTGCCTTGGAAACCCAAGGAGGGGTTGCTATGAGTCTGGTTTGACTCGACGGCACATATCAACAACAACAACAACAAATCTTTATGGGAGCAGACCACTAGATCTGTACTTCCATGGGCCCTTTGGTGGGTTTGAATAGCCTACATTTTGGTTAGAAGCTGAGTGCTTAACCATCGTACCACCAGGACTCCTGTTTAAAGTATAATGAACAATTTTGAGGTATGGCTATCCTACCAGGATCATGAACTGACCAATTCTCTCACTCAGTTTGCATAGTAATTGCCCAATCACCTTGGTGAACCATGAGTCACTCAGTTTGTATGGTCCCAGCCAATCATTTTATGTGAGTTACAAGACTATGGCTAGAAAGGTCATATATCAGATGTTGTAAAATATATTTTATTCTTCAAGGCTAGTTAAGTCTAATCTGTTTCTAAACAAGCAGGGTGTCCATTGAATATCCTGGTATAATACCCACAGTGATAAATAGTATTTCACATTCATGTGGCTCTTAGGCTCCTTTGAGTCAATTTAGAATCCAGGACAAACAGCAGTTTGTTGCTCTCAGCATTGCTATGAGCAGATAACTCTGTGTAGTGGGTTTGAATAGAAAGTGATGGACAGCAAGATTGCTGAGCAACTTCTGAATGATGCTGCAAAAGAGGGGTGATTACACTCAGTGTCCAAACACCCAGGACACCTGCATAGAGAACTTTCAACAGCTCAACTATGGGTGGTAGGTAAGAAGAATATCATGGAAACTAATGTTGAGTGGGAGTCCCTGGGTGGTGCAAATAGCATACTCAGTTGCTATCTGAAAGATCGGATGTTCAAGTCCACTCAGAGGAACCTTGGAAGAAAAGCATTGTGATCTACTTCTGAAGCCAGTCATTAAAGCTCTATGGATCACAGTTCTACTCTGACACACATGGGATCGGCATGACTTGGAAAGGGCTCACCAGCAACTGGTTAATGCACAGTGACCAAGGGTAGGATGACCTCTTTTCCAGCAAAAGTGCAGACACTGAGGCAGGCGGAAATCCAAGCTTGACATGAGCCTTGGAATTCAGTGTTACAGGTGGAAATTTTAAAAGAGACTTGAGGAGTAAACTGGGAGGAGAGAGCCTTAGTAACATATTAATCATCTCAGCTAAACCCACACACAAGCATATATGATCACTAAGCCCATGTCTGGTAATTTGGCAAATAGTTAAACTATAGGAAGTGGAAAGGTATTCAGTACAAGTTATTGGAAAGTAGTCACTTCTTTGGCAAATTCAAGTTCAGGACTTGTGCCAAGACTCCAAACTTCTTAGACAGGAAGCATTTTACATGGGGAAGCACGTGGACTTTGGTGACAATGAGACATATATTCAGGTCCCGGCCCCAGAACTTTTTGATTGCTTGGTCACTGTGTCCTCATTTTAAAATGGGAATAAAAATACTTACCTTATTAGATTTAATGAGCACCCACTATATGCCAGGAGCTTTAGATAACATAGATAACCAGGCATATTGTGGGTGCTCATTAAATGTTAGTTCTGTGCCCCTCCCATCCCTGGCATCCAGGGAATCAAACAATAATTATTGTCTTCCTTTCTGTCCCACTTGTGTGTCTAAGAAACCAGGAAATGGTTTCTAAAGAAAGGGGAAAGCTTTGTTTGGTCCTTTATGCTTATGTAATAATGAAAGTCATAAGCTATTTTCCTGTTTGATGGTTAGGGATAAATAGTTTTTATTAATCATATTTACTATTTATCTACAAGAGGTCTTCCAGAAGGCATGATTTCACCAGAGAAATAGACTCAGACTTCCACCATCAGTGTGACTCTGGCTGCTAGGACTGCCTTGAGATCCTTCTCTAAAGAGCTTTAGATCTGGCCAATGAGACAAGAAAGTATAAAGGGCCCTCTGACACATAGCTTGCAATTGGTCCAAGACGCAGGTAAAACAAAGAACTCTATGCTAGGACAATGAAGGTAACAGTGGCAACTACACTTTAACTGCAAAAGCACAAATTCTTTCCCACCTCATGTCTCTACAAGACAGACTTCCCTGAGTTCAAAACCTCAGGGATTTTAGAAAATATTGTCTAGTTTAGACTCAAACCAGGACCTAGAGAGAGGCTGGAGTGTCTTTCAGACCCAGTCACAAGTGCCTCTCAGCATCTCACCCTTGCATGAGTCTCCTACCTTCCCTCTCTTAAAAACAATAAAATTAGCCCAAAACTTTCTGAAATTTTTTAAAAATATAGTTTTAATTTTCCCAGAGAAAGAAGTTACATTCTGATCCTACAATAATTAAATCATGAAATGAACAGTTGAAGGCACTTGGTTTGCTAAAGTGGTTGAGGTGAATGGTTGATTGAGTATGGGAATTAGCTTCTGGGAAAAGCAAAGGTACAGAAAGGGAAAGAAAGAAAGAAAGAGGTGAGAGAGAGAGGGAAGGAGAGAAGGGAGGGAGGGAGATAAATGAAGGAGATGAGGGAGAGAAGGGAGAAAGGCAGGAAGGGAGGGACAGGATGGAGGGAAGAGGAGAGAGGGAGGGGACGGAGGAAATGAGGGAGAGGAAAGGGAGAGAAATGAGGGAGGGAGGAGAGGAAGGGAAGGAAAGGAAGAGACAATCATTATCCCTGAAATGCTTATGCCATTGTACCTTACCAAGTTATGTCTGCCATAACTTTTAGGCTGCCATCAGGGCTGGGGATCTGAAACAAATTAAAGATGCTATTTCCAGTTTCTTTGATAGCAATAAGTTATGAGTATCCTCAATGTAATGTTTGAAGCATGATTTAACTTGACACATTGTGAAGAAACTTCACTATTTTTCCTTGGTACTTAAATAATGGAAAATTATATGAGACTGTATGAAGGTTACCCACAATCTATTCAGTGACTGTCTTTCAGATTGATAATTGAACAGGTTTACTAGCCCATAATAGTCTTTAATGTTACCTGCGTGGAACATGGGTTAACTGGCAAGATTTCGTCAGAAAGATTATAAGACATAAGTATGTGCACAGCTGGTGAGGCCATGTTTCCTTCAGAGTCAAATTTACTGTGCATTTCAATAGTAAAACGGGAAAGATATAAGCTTTCTAGTGAGACAAAAGTTAGCATAACCTAGCAGCAATTCTGGAACTTGCATTTCTTAGATTCTAAGACTTTGGAGTGGGATAAAGCAGAAGAAAGGTGCTCTAACTGAGGAAGTCCCTCTAATATCCTGGTCAAGGAGAGACTGTCCTGCTTAGAAAATAAGAATCTAGTTAGGCCGTGCGTTAGAGGAAATATTAGGATCTATGGCAAATCCTAATGTTATGTACTTATGTAACATCTTTATTCCCAAACTCAAGATAATCAAAGAAAATTGAGTTGTATGACCTTGGCCATGTGCTAACATCCCATTAACTCCCAGCGGTAACAAATAGAACTCAATGACCTTCCACTTGTTCCACTAATAATTTAGACTCATAACTGTATAATTTGGTTATTTCCTTCTTCCCTCTCCAACCCGCGCCCCGCCAAAAAAAACCAGAACCTCTCTTTGAGAAATCTCAATTGGCTGCTGAGAAGCTCATTGTAAAAAAGAGTTCAGTATTATGGAATAAAATGAATTATTGCAGAATCTTGTGTCCTTGAAATTCAAATATTCAAAATCTTACATAGTGATCAGGTGCTATGAAAATTCTCCTGGTTTGCCTTGCAAAAGTAACCTGAGCCTTCCTCAGGAACTGCCCTGTGTGGTAATTGGAGGGACTAAAGTGTCATTAGGAGCTCTGGTAGCATAGTGGCTAAGACACTTGCCTGCTAACCAGGCGGCTGGTGGTTCAAACCCACCAGCCACTCCTCGGAAGGAAGGTTGGGCAATCCTACTTCCGTAGTGATACTGCCTCAGAAACCCAAGGAGGGCTCGCTATGAGTCGGGTTTGACTCGACGGCACATAACAACAAGAACAACAAAGTGTCATTAACTTGGGAGCTCCTTGGGTGTTACGTCCAGGACTATTATCTAGCCCAACCCATACACTTCCTGCCTTAGGGTCCAACCCAATCCTAGACAAGCCTGTGTGGCATCCTGCAAAGGAAGGAAGCTATTAGACTATAATCCACATTGTAATTTGCGTAACTCCACTATCCTTACCCAACCTTCCCTCAGAACTCCTGAATGCAACTTCCTTCCTGAGCTACACTGTTTTGCTGGCTGCAGTATCTTGTCTTCTTTCTCATTCCTCATTCCTCACTACTAGATCTCAAGGATGAAATGATAAAGAATTTAGGGAATTTTATTGATGGAGACTCAAGCTATGAAAATACTGATTTATGTGCCTTAAAGACATTGAAATCGGCTTACCCTATATTTTCTTTCTGGTTCTTCTGGAAGATGTGTTGGTCTGGTATAAGTGTCATATCATAGACCAATGTTTCTCAAACTTTAGCATGCTGCATGCAATGATTGAAAAAAATAGAAAACAACAGATGTTGGTGAGGATGTGGAGAAGTTGAAACCTTCGTGCATTATTGGTAAGATTGCAAAATGGTATAGTCATTGTAGAAAAGTTTGACAGTTCCTCAAAAAGACTTAGACTTACTATGATATAGCAATTCCACTCCTAAACATATACCTAAAACAATGAAAGCAGGAACAGAAACAGATAATTAAACACCAATGTTCATTGTAGCACTATTCCCAATGGCAAAATATGGAAACCGCATAAATATCTATCAACAAATGAATGGATAAAATGTGGTATATACATACAATGAAATACTGTTGTTCTTGTTAGTTGCAGTTGAGTTGATTCTGAATCAAGGTGACCTCAGTGTGCAGAGTAGAACTTCTCCATAGCATTTTCAGGGCTATGATCTTTTGGAAGTATAGTCAAGCCTTTCTTCCAACGTGCCTTTGGGTGGGTTTGAACTGTCAACCTTTGGCTAGCAGTAGAGCACTTAATTGTTTGTGCCACCCAGGGACTCAGCCAGGAAGAGAAATGAAGTTCTGATACTTGCTACAACATGTAAGAAACTTGAATACATCATGCTGAGTGAAATAAGTCAGCTACAAAAGAATAAATATTGTATGATCTCATTTATGAGAAATAGCTAGACTATGGCACCTAACAACAACAACAACAGGCAAGTGTATAGAGACCAAAACATTAGTGTTTTTCAGGGGTGGCTGGGAGGGAGAGGAAAAGAGAGATTCATTGCTTAGGGGATACTGAGCTTCTGTTAAGTGTGGTGGAAAAATTTGGAAACAATAATGGTGATGATTGAACAACATAATAAGCATAATTGTTGTTGTTGTTGTTGTGTGCCATCGAGTCAGACCCAATTCATAGCAACCCCTCCTTGGGTTTCCGAGGCAGTATCACTACAGAAGTAGATTGCCCCATCTTTCTTCCAAGGAGTGGCTGGTGGGTTTGAACCGCCAGCCTTCTGGTTAGCAGTCAAGTGTTATTAAATTGAACATGTGAAGAATATTGAAATGGTAAATGTTTGTATATATGTATTTATCACAATAAAAAATTAATAATTTCTTTAAAAGCCTATTGAATGAATGAATATATTTGTTCTGTGGGAAAAAAGAAATCATCTGGAAAACATATTGAAACATAGACACCAGGCCCCACCCCCAGAATTTCTGGTTCAGTAGGTCTGGAGTTAGGTTTAAGGATTTGCATTTCTAACTAGCTTCCAGGTAAAGCTGATCCTGCTGGTCTGAGGTCCCCACTTTAAAAATCCCAGTTGAGGTGAAAGAGTGATACCGGTGAGTTGGAACTGGAGTGAATAACACATCTTGGTTTGCTGGGGACTTTCCCAACCTACCAAAAGTATGAACTGAAAGCCTCATGTCCCAGGATCTTCCTACATCCTGGGCAAACTAAGACAGTTTATTACCCAAGAAAGACTGGCAAATATTTTTAGCTTAAAGATAATTTTTTTTTTTCAATTGTGATTTGGGCCAAAGTTTACAGAACAAATTGGTTTTCTAGCCAACAATTCATACGCGTTTTGTTTTGTGACATTCATTGCAGTCCCTACAATGTAATGGCACTCTTCCCACTTCCGTCCTCTGTTTGCCATTTCTCTTCATCCTTCTTTCCTATGCTTTCCCACCTTTTTAGCTTTGTGGTGTTTATTGTTGTTGTGTCTATCCCTGAGCAAATAGTGCCCTTTTGATCTCATACTAGTGGTAGTTTTAATGAGAACAACTTAAATTATAAATTTAAAGAGAAATTTTATAAAATTTTCATTAATATTTCTGAGGAGTCCCTGTGTGCTTGCCTGCTAAACAAAAGGTTGGTGATTCAAGTCCATCTAGAGGTACTTCAGGGAAGAAAGGTTTGGAGATCCACTTCTGAAAAATCAGCCATTGGCACCCACGGGGTGGCCATGAGTCAGAGTTAGACCAGTGGAGAGCTACTGGTCTTATACGTCTGAAAACAGTTTTCAAGAAAGCTGTATTATTGAACCACAACCTCTTCAAATATGAGACTAGAAGAACTAAGTGGTGCCTGGCTACTCTTCAGACCTGGGATACAATAGAAAGTCCCAGATAAAATGGGAGAAAATGTAGAACAAAACTCAATGCCTAAAATGGCCAGACCTACTGGACCAATAGAAACTAGAGAAAGCCCTGAGCCCATCGCCCTAAAATATCCTTTGAACTTGGAATTGAAGCTAGTGCTAGTTAAAGGAATATTCCTTAAAAGTGAGAATGGCCAGACTTCGTCTCATCTACTTTAGTCATGTTGTCAGAGGGGACAAGTCTCTGGAGAAAAATATCATACTTGGTAAAGGGGAAGGTCAGCAAAAAAGAGATGAATCGACACAGTGGCTGCAATGATGGGCTCAGGTATAGCAAGGATTGTGAGGCTGGTGCAGGACAGGCAGTATTTCATTATGTTGTACATAGGCTTGCTATGAGTTGGAGCCAACTGGATGTCACCTAACAACAACATGGCACCTCCAGCAGCTGGGGGTTAATATCCCTCCATTGCTGGCACTCCTAATGGAAGCCATGGAAAATTGTTTGCTCACCTGTTCAGTCCCAGGAACATTTCATCCTTTTCTGAAGAAGAGCTGTTTACACAATTCTTGGAAAGCTTCCAACTTTTTTCTTCCTCCCTGTTCTGTGACCTGTCTCTTTCAAGGACAAATCATGGCAGGAGGAAGAAGGAAGGACTGGACAAAATGTGTAACTTTACCCCTGTGCTTTTCAACCTTAATAATTTCCTTCCAATCAAGAAAATTACCTTTTCAAGTGACTAAACTCATGCAATGAATTCCCTCCCTACTTGTCCTTTGATAACACCTAATAAGTCCAGAATCAATTCTTTGCTTACTCTGTCAACTTTGTAATTCAGAGAAAAATCTTTTTATTCTGATTGCTTTAAATATATTGAGACTAGTCAGAAATGTTTTTGTTATTATCCACAGACTTGCTTTTATTATTTCCTCTCACAGGGAATTTTCAGTTCTTAGCACCCTTTAACTTTTATGGAATATCATGATCTACGCTCTGTTTGAAGCACTTCATAATTGCCTTTTTTGCTAACTGAAAGGCTGGCAGTTCAAACTCATAGAACCGCTCTGAGGAAGAAAGACCTGGCAATCAACTTCTGTAAAGATTACAGCCTAGGGAACCCTATGAGGAAATTCTACTTTGTCACTTGGGGTTGCCAGAAGTCAAAAATTGACTTGATAGCACTTAAAAACAACAATACTCTTACATAATTCCCTTTTAGGTTGTGACACGAATGGTTAAGTGCAGGACAACTAATGGAAAGGTTGATAGCTCAAACCCACCCCGAGGTGCCTTGGAAGGAAGCCCTGGTGATCTACTTCTGAAACCTCATGGCCTTGAAATCCTATGGAGCAATTCTTCTCTGTACACATGGGGTCACCAAGACAGCAACTAACATTTCTGTTTATCAAAATTTCTTAAGTTGTTTGGTATTGTTCCCGCCCATAAGAAATAAAAGTGATGAAGGCAAAATCTCTCCAAGAGTCCTCTGCTCCTACTCCAGTCAGGAGCAAAGAACATCTACAGACCCCCATGGTCTGTATGAACAGACCCCCATGGTCTGTATGAGGATTATTAATCCAAGGTGGGCCCAAGTTTTCTTATTCATAGCAGGGTGAGAAAGTATCCCCTGACTGAAGAGTAGATCCACAGGGATTCAAACCCATGGATTCAGGGCTCTGAGCTTAGATCTTCACTTGTCTTGACCTTCATATGTTGGCAAGTCTCTGAGGTTGACCCAGTAAATCTTTGCCAACAGGTCAAGGTATGAACTGGTTACCTCATAATTTTTTATTTTACCCTAACTATTGAATCCACCACCTCTCTGTCAGTTTGTCATCCTATGATGCCTTGTGTGTTGCTATAACGCTGAAAAGTATGCCACTGGCATTTCAAGTACCAGCAAGGTCATCCACAGTGGGCAGGTTTCAGCAGAGCTTCCAGACTAAGATAGACTAGGAAGAAAGACCTGGAGATCTACTTCCAAAAATTAGCCAGTGAAAACTTTATGGATCACAGCAGAACGTTGTCCACTTCACTTGCTTTGGATACATGATTGTGGTTGTTGTCGTCATGTGCTGTTGAGTTGGACCCAACTCACAGCGACCCCTCCTTGGGTTTCTGAGGAGGCATCACTACGGAAGTAGATTGCCCAACCTTCCTTCTGAGGAGTGGCTGGTGGGTTTGAACCCCCAGCCTTCTGGTTCGCTTTCAAGTGCCTTAGGCGTTACACTATGTAATTGTTGTTGTTGTTGTTATGTGCCGTCGAGTCGGCCCCGACTCATAGTGACCCCTCCTTGGGTTTCCGAGGCAGTATCACTATGGAAGTAAGATTGCCCAACCTTCCTTCCAAGGAGTGGCTGGTGGATTTGAACCGCCAGCCTTCTGGTTAGCAGTCAAGTGCTTTAGGCACTATGCTACCAGAGCTCCTATTAGGAGGCATCAATCACTGGAGGGAGGGGGAAGTACAGGGCCAACACAGGCCTGGGAAACACAATAACTGCAATAATGGATTCAAATGATTGTGAAGATGACTCAGAACTGGCCAACTTTTCATTCTGTTGTACATATGGTCTCCATGAGTTGGAGTCAATGGGATGACAGCTAATAACAAATATTGGATAAAGTATTGGATAAAAAAAGAAGGTGAAACTATGCAAATAGTCATAATTGATGTCCAAAAGTGAGGCACATATTGCTGATACTTTGAAAGAATGAGACAGTGGCTGAGAGGAGAATGTGGCAGGTAAACAGTAGTATTGAGGAGTTAAACAAACACATAGCAAATCACAGCAAATAGCAACCACATTCTCTTTTCTTTAGGTCAACATTTAAAAGTCAAATATCTTGAACCAGACTGTTTTCTTTTGCTCCTTAATCAAATGAGAAAGGTTATTAATAGAAAATGAATTAAGCACAAATGACCAGCCATCATAAAAGCTTTTGACTTTTTGTCTCAGAAACAAAGTAAAAGTGTCCTAATAGTATTTAGCATTTCAGATTAAGAAAATTGTGGAAACTGAAGGAAACCAACAAACAGACTTTTTAAAATGCAAAATACTTTTTGCTCTTTCTCCTCATGAGGTCAAATTCCCTCTTTTTGGCAAAGACAGAGGATTGTATTTTAAACTCTGAATTGAACCAGATAAAAGTTACTGGTGGTTTCTTTCTCTTTAGGGCGTAGACCAGCAGAGGCCCTGTCAGGCCTTGGGACTTCCACCCCTCACTTCCTGACTCGGAATGGGCACCCAGAGGTTGAGGGGTGGACATGGGGCTACTTTGACATCTTTGTTTCAGAGCATTGAGAGTACAACTTTCCATTTGAGTTTCTGTTTGGCAAGTTCCAAGAAATAAGATCTTTTAATAAATAACCCCTCTCAATATTGTCCCCAAGTGCTCTGAGAGTGGGCAGAAGTTAGCCAATTGGATTTGCGACAAGCACAACCCCTCCTCCAACATTTCCTCCTGAATGTCTGGCTTTTTCCAGAAAGCCAGCAACTGCTACTGAGAAAGTGTTTATTTCTAACTTGTGAGCAATGTACAGACCCAGGATTTCCATTAGTTTGGTGATGTTTGTTTAATCATTAACATATTACATTTTCTGGGTTGAATAACTGAAAGTTACCCAGGAAGTTAGGGTTTAGGAATGGTGGGGAAGGGAAGTGTTTGAACTATAAACATAGATTAGAGAATTGTTATTATGTGCCATCGAGTCAGACCCGACTCATAGCGACCCCTCCTTGGGTTTCTGAGGCAGTATCACTACGAAAATAGATTGCCCCATCTTCCTTCCGAGGAGTGGCTGGTGGGTTTGAACCACCAGTCTTCTGGTTAGCAGTCAAGTACCTTAGGCACTATGCTACCAGAGCTCCCAGATTAGAGAACTATACTGATTGATATTTCATTTTCCAAACTACATTCAGAAAATTTAGGATAATTTAATCTGGCCAGGGCTAAAGTTTGTATTTTCTTGTCGGGGAAGAAATGTTTTGCTAAGCAAATTAATATTGTTTTTGTTGTTAGATGATGTCGAGTTGGTTCTGACTCATAACTACCCTATCTATGTACAACAGAATGAAACACTGCCCAGTCCTGCACTATACTTACAATTCTTGACATGCTTGAGCCCATCGTAGCAGTCACTGTGTCAATTGTTCTTATAGAAGGTCTTTCTTTTTTTTGGCTGACCCTCTATTTTACAAAGCATGAGATCTTTCTCCAGGGGACTGGTCCCTTCTGACAACATGACCAAACTATGAAAGACCAAGTATGGGCATTCTCCCTTCTAAAGAATATTCTGTCTATACTTCCTCCAAAATAGATTTGTTTGTTCTTCTGGCAGTCCATGATACATTCAATATTCTTCGTCAACACCATGATTCAAATGCTTTAGTTCTTAGTTGGTCTTCCTTACTAATTACCCAGCTTTCACATGCATATAAGGGTACTGAAAATACCATGGCTTGGGTCAGGTGTTCCTTAGTCTTCAAAGTGACATCTTTGCCCTTAAACACTTTAAAGAGGTCTTTTGCAGCAGATTTGCCCAATGCAATATATTCTTTGATTTCTTGACTTAATTTCTTCCTTGTTCATTAACTGTTGATCCAAGTAAAATGAAATCCTTGACAACTTCAATCTTTCCTCCATTTATCATGATGTTGCTGATTGATCCAGTTGTGAGGATTTTTGTTTTCTTTATGTTGAGGTGTAATCTGTACTGAAGGGCTGCAGTCCTTGATCTTCATCAGTGAGTGTTTCACTTTCAGCAAGGAAGGTTGTGTCATCTGCTTATCACAGGTTGTTAATGAGTCTTTCTCCAATTCTGATGCCACAGTTTTCTTTATATAGTTCATCTTCTCAGATTATTTGCTCAGCAAAAGATTGAATTTGTGTGGTAAAAAGACATAAACCTGATGCATCCCTTTGCTGATTTGAAACCATGCAGCATCCTTTTGTTCTGTTCTAATGACTGCTTTTTGGTCGATGCACAGGTTCCTCACAAGCACAAGTAAGTCTTATGGAATTCCCGTTCTTCACGGTGTTATCAATAATTTGTTATGATCCACTTAGTCGAATGCCTTTGCATAGCCAATAAAACATAAGTAAACATCTCTCTGATATTCTTTGGTTTTAGCCAAGATCCATCTGACATGAGCAATGATATTCCTCATTCCAAGTCATCTTTTGAATCTGGCTTGAATTTCTGACAGTTCCCTCTCAAAGTATTACTGCGACGGTTTTTGAATTATCAACAGCAAAATTGTATTGTGTGTGATATTAATAATATGGTTTGATAATTTTTGCATTCTGTTGGATCACCTTTCTTTGGAATAGGTACGAATATGGCTCTCTCCCCGTCAGCTGGACAGGTAGCTGTCTTTCAAATTTCTTGGCATAAATGAGTGAGTGCCTCCAGTGCTGCATCTGTTTGTTGAAACATCTCAAGGAGTATTCTGACAATATACCAATTCCATTATGCTAATCATTCTTATATATACCATCATACATATATATATATATATATATATATATATATATATAATCGGTATATTATAATATACCAATTACATATTCCATTAATATACAAATACCTATGTACCTATTGCCATCAAGTAAATTCTGGCGTTCTCACTCTGGAAAATCCACATGTTACAGAGGCAAATTGCTTCATGTTTTGTTTTTTTTTTTTTGGCTGTAATGTTTTATGGAAACAGATTGCCAGGCCTTTCTTCCATGGCACTGCTGGGTATGTTCTAGCCACCAACCTTTAGGTTAATAGTCAAGCACAAACTGTTTGCACCATCCAGGGCCCAGCCTAAGCAAATTAATGGTATAAACAAAATTATTCTGTGAAGATTAGTCTACTGAAAAGAATAAGGTATAACTAATTTCTTTTCATTCTTTATTTTTATAGACCTTGAATGCATGAAGAATACAATGTTTTGTTTAATATGGAAGACATGATTTTTTGAAAAAACACATGGAAACAATTAGTCAAAAGGACAAACAGACCACACAAACCTCAGCCTCCACAACCCTGAGACCAGAAGAACTGGATGGTGCCCAGGCACCATTACCAAGTACTCCGTAAGGGATCACATTAGAAGGTCCTGGACAGAGTGGGAGAAAATTGTGACACAAAAATCAAAATGATAAAAAAAAAATACCAGGCTTACTGGTCAGATTCAGACTGGTAGAACCCCCAAGGCTATGGTCCTTGGTCACCTTTGGATCTGGAACTGAGCTCATTCCCCTAGCTGCATTTTCAAACAATAGGTAGGTCTATGAAGTAAATAACTCAACTCCTTAGCATAATCAGCCATTAGAGATCAATAGGGCAGCATTTGCTCAAGGACAAAGTTCAGAAGGCAGGAAGGGTTAGGAGAGGAGGAGGAATGGAAAGGAGAAACACAGGGAGAATGTGGGAGGAGTGTTGCATTAAGTGGACTGCAATCAATGATATGAAACAAAATGTGTGAATTGTTGAGTGGAAAAACTGATTTGCTCTGTAACCTCAAATCAAAATAGAAAGTTAAAAAAAAGTTTTTGTTTTTTTTCCTCCCACTTAAGAAGCTCTGGTGGCGTAGTTCTTAAGGCATTTGACTGCTAACCAGAAGGCTGGTGGTTCAAACCCACCAGCCACTCCTCAGAAGGACGGTTGGGCAATCTACTTCCATAGTGATACTGCCTCAGAAACCCAAGGAGTGGTCTCTATGAATTGGATCCAACTTGATGGCAGTGTGTTTGATTTGGTTTGATTAATGATTGATTTAACTTTTTTAGAGATAGCAAGAGGATGAAATATCAAGTTTAGTATGACTGACGATAAACTGCCCAGAGCTTTTGTGCCAGCATTTCACTTCTTAATCTAACCTAATGTAGTTTTCTTACTTTTATTCTCTTTAATTAACTATTGTTTCATGAAATCATAATTGAATTCTGATTGTAGGTAATTGGAGAGGTTCCCTGGTGGCACAGTGGTTAAAGCACTCAGCTGCTAATCGAAAGATCAGTGGTTTGAAACCATCATCTACTCTGCAGGAAAAAGATGACTTCCCTAAGGATTTACAGCTTTGGATACCCCATGAGGCAGTTCTGTTCTTCCTTCTAAAAAGCTCGTTGACAATCAAGTCAACTCTGACTTATACTGACCCTATAAGATAGAGTAGAACTGCCCCAGAGGGTTTTCAAGGATGTAAATCTTTATGGAAACAGACTGCCTCACCTTTCTCCCATGGAGCAGCTGGTGGATTCAAACCACCGACCCCTGGGTTAGCAGCCTAATGCTTTAACCACTATGCCACTAGAGCTTCTGCTCTGTCCTTACAGGATCATTATGAGTCAGAATTGACTTGATGGCAATCAGTATTGGTAGGTAATTTGATAAAATATAGCATCAAAGCTAATAATTGGTGACCTTATTATGGCATGTTAGGTTTTTGAATAGTCATTGCTATATCAAACTTTTTCTCTATTTAAAAGACTTTTCTCTTTTTATGGTTCCAAGATAAACAAATCCATTGATATTGAGTCACTTTCAACTTGTAGAGACCCTATAGTATAGAGTAAGACTGCCCCATTGAGTTTCCAAGGCTGTAAATCTTTATGGAAGCAGACTGCCACATCTTTCTCCCAAAGAGTGGCCGGTGGGTTCAAACTGCCAACCTTTCGGTTAGCAGCCAAGTGCTTAACCACGGTGCCACCAGGACTTGAGTTTTACAGTCTAGTTGGTATAATTTCCTTGTCTGGTAGCCAAGAGGCAAACAGAATCATTACCCAGTTTAAGCAGAAGGAGACTTCATATTAGAGACTCAAAATATGAAGCAGGAACCAGGGTAGACAGGCCAGGAATCTGGCGGCAGGTAGGAACCATGTAACCCAACAATCAGACCCAAAGATCCCACTGTTGTCTGGGAAAAGCCACCCACTCCAGTTGGTCTCGAAAAGCAGGCAAGGAATTTGTTATTAGAACCTGATCCTGCCAGGAAAACACAAGGAACAAATGCTGGTTATACACAGGATGACCATAGAATTTATTGTCCAAATTGGCACACTTCTGAGAGTTAAAGGTAGAACTAACAATTAGTAATGATGCCAGGACAAAATGTATAAATTAGGCCTCTTGTTAGGTCCCATTGAGTCAATTCCAACTCATGGTGACTCCATGTGACAGAGTAGAACTGCTCCATAGGGTATCCTAGTCTGTATTCTTTATGGGAACACATCACCAGGTCTATGTTCTACAGAGCCAATGAGTGAATTCAAACTACCAACCTTTGCTGTTAGCAGCTCAGTGCTTAACTATTGGGCTACCAGGCCAATTCCAGGCAAAATAGGAATTACAACCCACTAGTTAAGAGCCATACAGAGCTATACAGTTTTCACATCCTAAAAGTTTAAAGCACAGGGAATCATCAACCAGCAACTACATGGTCACGGGCAGGTAGCTAAGGCATGGGCGGAAAGGGAATTTTCTTAAAAACGGGCAGCAAGTTACTGGCAGAATTAGGACTAGAACTAGAATTTCCTGCTCCCAGCCCAGTGTTTTCCTATGTGCCATGTATTTGTATAGCTTTATTCTATTCAAAACTTGGTCACAACCTCATGTAGCCTCAAGTTTCCCCAGGCCACACTATCCAGGAGTAGCAACAACAACAAAAGGTGTTTTCCTGGTTCTTTTCTCTACCTGAGATTTCAGAAACTTCAGTCCTTCCTTAACTTCCCATTAACAATTCCCAGTAATGTTCTTGGGACAGCTCCTGTGTGTTCATGAATGAAATCCCCCTGCCCTGCGTTGGGAGTACTGGGTGGTACAAATGCTTAACATTTTCATTGGCTAACCTAAAGGATAGAGGATTGAGTCTTCCCAGAGGTACCTTGAAAGAAAGGCCTGGCAATCAACTTCTGAAAGATTAGCCATCAAAAACCTTGTGGGTCACAGTTCTACTCTGACACACATGGGCTGCCATGAGTCTAAATTGACTCTGGCAACTGTTTCTTTACACTCTGTGGAATCTCCCATTTTCCCCTACATCCACACCATGGGTAGCATAATTGCCAAACCAAAAAAAAAAAAAAGTTGTCATCAAGTCAATTCTGACTCATGTGACCTCATGTCTTGCAGAATAGAGCTGTGCTCTATAAGGGATTCAAGGTTTTAAACTTTTGACAGCAAATCATGAGGCCTTTCTTCTGAAGTACCTTTGTATGGGTTTGAACCACCAACCTTTCAGTTAGTAGTTAAGCCCTGCTGGTACTATAAGTGCAATGCTTAACCTCCCTAGGCTTACGATTCCTGTAGAACTAAATTTCTATGAATAGTACTTATTTTATAAAATTATAACCATATATATATATAGTATATAATGATCTTATCACTGTACATGACATGCAGGCACCTAATAAATAGCCGTTGTCATTTTTGGGTGATGGTTGTTAAGCAAAGTCTCTTGCTAAGTTCTAAGACACAAAGATGCCACCACCCACAATGGTTGAAAACCTCAGAACTGTCTACTTCTATCAAAGGTGATATTTTCTTATCCAAGATAAAACAATAGGCTGGTTTAACTCATAGACTAAACCTTACATCCCAAGTAGAAAAACATTCCGTGTGTTTCCCAAAGGCTTCACAGTCCACCAGGTAAATGGACTAGTGAGGCCACTTCTCATGTCTCTAGAGTCAAACATGACTAATTCTTAGGTGTGGATTCCAACTCAGATACCACTTCCCCCTCCTGGATCCAACTCCGCTGCATTTGACCCTGTAAGGGTGTTTCTATGTTATGTATGCAAGCGTGGCACAGGTAGTGAATTAATGACCCATCATCAAACAAATTCCACATACACCTGAACACATCTCAGTTTCTCATACATAAGATTTCCATTCCCTTCTTTGGTTGCTTCTCAAGTTCCTCCTTCAGCTCTCTTTGTGACCTTACTTATCCTCCTATTCTTGGAGTATGTTCTTGAAAAGGGTTTAATTCCTCCTTTGGCTGCCCTTTGGGTTTTCCCTTTCCCTATCCTCTTTGACTTCATCATTTCTGGCTTAGTCACCTTCTCAAGTTCCGACGACTCCCTCCTCCTCCAGATCCTCTTCTTGCAGATCTTTCTATAACTGGGTTGTTGTTCTCCTCTGGCTGTCTTCACTTCCAAGAACAGCCTCCTCTTCACGCCCTTTCCTCCCCTGTGGCCCTGGACACTGCTGCTTTCTCTGGGACAGGCCCAGTCTGTCGCCTTTGCTCAGCAGGGGGGTGTCTTCTCACCACTGTTTTCTTCCTGTGCTTTGTGTTTAGCCCTAGCTGCTTTCTCATTTCCCCACTTCCCCTTCCTCTCTTATCTGCATCTGAAATCCATCACCCTTGACTCATGTGATTTGTAGGTTTGGCTTTTGCAAAAATTGATTTATCTTAAAATAGTTTGTGCTTGGATACTCTGAACACCTTCATTATAGAGTAGCTCGTTATTATATGAATTTGAAAACTCTGCAGGTCAAATCTAAGTTGCATCTCCATGCAGGCCAGCCTATTGGGACTGCTTACAAGGTGAGTGCCTTAGATTTGTCTTCCATTACCAGCATCATAGGAACTCTGGTAGCATAGTACCTAAGGCACTTGACTGCTAACCAGAAGGCTGGTGGTTCAAACCCACCAGCCACTCCTCAGAAGGAAGGTTGGGCAATC
>NW_006921781.1:4374304-4383761 GCF_000298275.1 Orycteropus afer afer
CCTACTTCTGTAGTGATACTGCCTCAGAAACCCAAGAGGGGTTGCTATGAGTCAGGGCCGACTCAACGGCAAACAACAACAACACCAGCATCATAAACAGCAAATGCAGTACTTGCAATTCTGGAATTTTAAATGTGCTGCCCAAACATCAGTTTGCTGTCTGACTTGGGCACTATGATTCTTGCTCCTTCCACTTCCTCCTTCCCATCTCACCTGTAACAATAAAAAACAACCAGTTACCTTTGAGTTGATTCTGACTCGTAGCAACTCAAACTTACAGGAGAGAGTAGAACTGCCCCCTAGGTTTACCAAACCAAAATCAAACCTGCTGTCATTGTATCCAACTCATAGCAACCCCTCTTTGGGTTTCTTAGGTTGTATCACTATGGAAGTAGATTGCCCAACCTTCCTTCCGAGGAGTTGTTGGTGGATTTGAACCACCAGCCTTCTGGTTAGCAGTCAAATGCCTTAGGCACTATGGTGCCAGAGCTCCTCTAGGGTTTACAAGACTGTAATTTTCACTGATGCAGACAGACTGCCACATTTTTCTCTCATGGAGCAATTGATGGGTTCAACCTGATGGCTTTTTGGTTGGCAGCAAATGCTTTGACCACTGTGCCACTAGGGATCCTTTAACCTGACTACCTCAGCCTCATAATGTAGTTGCTTGTGTTAAGCTGTATGTCAGTCAACCAAAAACTAACTTTCTGTTTCATATAAATGCCTGACCTTCTCAGGAGCTAAGACCCAAGTCAACCAATTGACTTTCCCAAAAAGGGAACCTAAACTAGCCAATCAGGACTTCGTTAATGAGTTTAATCTGCTTCAAAATTTTCCCTTAATCCCAAATAAGGAAAGAAAATGCCCAATAGCCAATTTGAAAATTCCCCATTATATCTTCCTTGTTCCTGTTTCTTAGTTGTTATAAAAATTTTTCCGCTTGTACCATGCTTCCAATCCACATGTTCTCTTGCCCATGAATTGAGAAATAAAGAACAATGAACTGAACAATGAACAACGAACAACGAATTCTTTTTTCTAAGGAAAAAGAGAAGTTACCAGAAGAAGGTAACATAGTTTGGTAAAACCTCAAAGAATAGTAGGATCTGCACTGCAAGTTCCTCTTTTTGTGCCAGCAAATTCTCATCCTACTCTTTGCTGTGCCTTCTTTTGTATTTGTTCATAAGCCTGCTGTGTAACTCCTGGTGGCTCTGCAATTTGGCAGTTCATCACAGAACCATTCAAGAAAGAATTCAAGGAAAGAGTGAATTCCCTGAAATAACTTATTGGAAATAGCCCATTGCCCTCTAACCAGTTGAAAGATCACATGGCTTACAAGTCTGCATAAATCATAACTAGTTTCCACTGTCACCATGAGTTTTAAATGACAAGTCCATCGTCTACCTAAACCCCTGCCTCAAGCCACAGGAAATAGACTGTTGCATCCACTTCTCTCCATGAACTGTTACTTTCTGTGACCCTTCCTTGGCAATAACAAGACCTAGGGTTATCTCCTTCTCTACACATCTCTCGCGTTCTCTCCTGTTCTCTCCCTCTCTTTCCTGAGAAGCGTACATTTAGGCAGGTCTAGCAAGACACATTATAGCAAAGCTGTTCCCTGCTGCCAAGTGAGTAACATTTTTCCCTCTTTGGAGTACTATCTTTCTGGACACACATAATAAATCTCCCATTCCTGTTTGCACAGGGAACAGTCTCCAAGGAGTGACTATGCTTACTGCCTGAAGCATAAGCTCTAACCCTGCTATGTTGGCAAAGATTCAAAACTAGCATTTAAACAAGATGGTGTCCACAGCAAAGCCTTCATGCTTGGGCTCCTCAGGTCTCATGGTACATGAATGGTCCCAAGCCCCATCAGGCAAGTAGATGGGCTTATATTCAGAGACTGGCCTCTCAGCACACACCATGAGGGATTCTTCAGGGTTTCAAGGTTGGAAGAAGTGGGTGACCATTCTGAGGTACTAACAGAGAAATACAGGAGACTAGGTGGTACATAGGAGCTCTGGTAGCATAGTGGCTAAAGCACTTGACTGCTAACCAGAAGGCTGGCGGTTCAAACCCACCAGCCACTCCTCGGAAGGAAGGTTGGGCAATCCTACTTCCGTAGTGATACTGCCTTGGAAACCCAAGGAGGGGTTGCTATGAGTCGGGGCTGACTCGACAGCACATAACAACAACAACAACAGGTGGTACATTGTTGTTGTTATGTGCCGTTGAGTCGGATCCGACACATAGCGACCCCTCCTTGGGTTTCCAAGGCAGTTTCACCACAGAAGTAGATTGCCTCATGTTCCTTCTGAGGAGTGACAGGTGGGCTTGAACCCCTGGCCTTCTGGTTAGCAGCCAAGTGCCTTAGGCACTATGCTACCAGAACTCCTATAAAGCAGTTTGCAATCAGCTGCTGACCTAATAATTGACAGTTTGAACCCACCCAGCAGCTCCAAAGAAGAAAAAAAACATGGCAAATTGTTTCTGTAAATATTATAGGCAAGAAAACCCTAAGGGGCAGTTCTCCTCTGTCACAGGGGATCACTACCAGGCATTGGCCAGCTTGAGGGCAGCTAACAACAATGGAGAAAGGAAAGCGAAGGGGGGAAAGTGAGAGCAAGGAAACAGAGTTAGAACAGAAATAAGCCCAAAGGGCTTTCCTTCCTTCCTGTGGAGCTGCGGGATACCACACAAAGCATCTCCACACTTCAGAAAGGCTCTCCCAGCTCACTGGCTGGCTGACTCCAATCCAACAGTGAGATCAGAAACTAATGGAGTTATTGGTGTTACTGAAGCATCCTTAAAATACTTGGGGCTCATTGCCAAAAGACCACTTCAGACATATGAAAATACCAGTTTATTTGGGTGGTGGTCTCTTAGTACAATTTTGAATTTAGTGCCACCAGCTAGCTCTGTTTCCTTTGTGTAGACTCTTTAAGAGCTTCTCCCATACCCATGTATGAGACTTCAAAAAAAAAAAAAACCTCAAACTCACTGCCAACAACTTGATTCCAACTCATAGAGACTCCCATATTGGGCTTCCAAGGCTGTAAATCCTTACAGAAGCAGACTACTTCTCTACTTCTACCACAAAGTGGTTGGTGGGTTTGAATCACCAACCTTTTGGTTAGCAGCCAAATGCCTTAACCATTGCATACCACCAGAGTTCCTTGTGAGGCCTCCCACAACTGCATTAAAAAACAAAACAAAAAAAACTACTGCCATCAAATTGATTCCAACTCATACCCTATAGGACAGAGTAGAACTGCCCTGGAGGGTTTCTAAGGCTGTAAATCTTTATGGAAGTAGACTGCCTTATTTTTCTACCACCGAATGGCTTGGCCGGTGGGTTTGAATCACCAACCTACTGGTTAACAGCCAAATGCTTTAATCTCTACTCCACCAGGGCTCCTTAACAACTGCATTAAAGCTGCTGTGAATTCCTGGCTCAGAGAATTCTCTTGAGGCCTCACAGTTTGAACTCTCAAGCTCCTCAGCCATTGGTCCCACGTATCTCCTACCCTAGTAGGCTTCACAACTTGACATCCTCCTTCCTCTTTTGTCCCATTCATAATTGATAATTAGGTTCTAAACAAGAATTAAAACCAAAGCCAGTGCCATCATGTCCATTCCAACTCATGGTGACCTCATGTATTACAGAATAGAATTGTTCCATAGGATTTTCTTGGAGGCAATCTTTACAGAAGCAGATTGCCAGGCCTTTCCTGCAGCACCATTGATTGGGCTCAAACTACCAACCTTTAGGTTAGTAGCCAATTATAGGCTTGCAATCTCTGTAGAAAACATTCTCTGCTTTCATGAGAAGGTCTCCAAGACAAAAAGAGCCATGCAGGAGTGTAGATAGAGAATATGCCCCCTCTATATAATGGGATTTGGTAAATGTCTGAGGGTAGAAGCTTGTATATAAAACTAGAATTCATCGAGACTCCACTGATGTACATTTGATAGGGCCAAAAACTTAGAGAAATGGATACTATTCATTCTTCATTGGCCTGACACATAGTGTAGTGATACTGATTAAAATGAAGAAAACCACATTCATCGATCTGATTAGTAAATAATGATCCTAACTCATGAAGACCCCATGAGATTTAGAGTAGAACTTTGCTTCATAGGGTTTTCAATGGCTGATATTTTGGAAGTAGATTGCCAGGCCTTTCTTCCAAGACATCTCTGAATAGGCTTGAAACGCCAACCTTTGGTTTAGTAGCTGAGTACATTAACCATTTTCACTACCCAGGGACTCATGATTAGTAAATATAATTAAAAATACAGTGAAAAAAACATATTTAATGTAAATGAGTTACACTGTAGACTTTATAAAAAACTATCTGATCAATTTGGCCAAAATATTTAAGGTCATTATTCCTATGGGCATATTCTAGAAAGATACATTTTGTTCTCCAGCTTGCTCTCTCGCCAAGGGGTTTCCAGGTCAGAGAACCTGTGCAATTCATGAGTAACTAGTTGTTAGCCTTTCAACTGCTTCCACCTCATGGAGAACAAGAATGATGGGAAGAGTACAAAAAGAAAAGTTTCTGGCAATTGTATAAAAATTTGACCTAATTTCTTGACCCATATTCTCGTTCTTTGCTAACCTGGGCAGGAAAGTCATGTGCACAGATGTGTTTAGGAGACCAACAGTGTTAGGTGCGCCCAGGGCCTTGGAGGTGTGAGCATGGGTGGACTCACTCCCACGGAGCTGAGTGTCTGAGCTCACTGCCCAGATGGTTGCAATAAAACCTCCCCTTCACATAAAAAGAAGGTCTTAAAACAGCCTTCCATGTACAGTGTTAACCCATCCAAGTATGGGAAATCAAGTCTGAGTCACCCATTTACATCCAAAGTACTATTTTCAGTTGACAGTGTCAGCTGTTATGTGACATCCGTGGTGCTGCCTGAGCTTCTTGGCCGGAGTTCCAGTCATTTGCTGATCATTAATGGAGCGGGTGAGACATGACTTATTAACAAGTTTCACTGTGGGGCTATGAACTGTTGGCATAATGCTTCTGCCCCTTCGCTGTAGAGTAATCACAGTTTAGTAACTAAACTTGGCTGCCACCCACTTCTTTCTCATCTCCACCTTTCCAGAAATAGGAAGCGTATTATCAAAGGACTTTCTTGTTTGATGCCACTGTATAAACCCAATTTAGAAAGGTAACATTTAAAAAAAAAAAAAGGACAGTTTAAATTTAAAAAGAAGTTTTTGTTAAAAAATATAAAGTTAGCTTTGTCCTAGTGAGGGGCTCGTATTTTATATTCATGGATTACCTAGGCTTTCTGAAACCCATGCTTCTTAAATGTTCCCAGAAATGCAGCACGGTTTGTAGGGGAAACCTCCGGAAAGGTCTGCTACTGTTTTTAGGGTGTGTCTCATTTGTGCTCTGGCAATTCAACAAAATCCTGGAACCTGGGCATCAGGAAATGGGCAAAAGAGGCCAGACATTCAATTTCTCCCTGGGAACCCCTCGGTGATAGGGAGGATATGGGTGTTTGGGCCTCTCTCCCTAGGTGAGGATTGTGGTCCTGGCTAGCCCCATATGCTTCTGCTATGCCCATTTGTTTATGTGATGGATGAAGCCTCCCTCTCGTTGGGTCTCATATTTCTGGATCACAGCACGTCATGCCTGCTGACTACTAGGAAATGTTTTCACCTGGGCTGACCAGTCTAGGCAGAAACCACCATCTATGGGTCCCAAGAAATGCAACTTCAACCCTGACAACAATTACATTTATTTTAACATGTGTTCACAATAAGTGAAAAATGTGGAGGCTAGGTCTGCATTACCTGGTAAATTGAAAAGATGGGCAAAAATAATAAAACTGGTTTTGACCCCAGTGTATCAGATGATTCCTTCAGGTTTTCCATTTTGTTGTGTCCTCAAATGTGTTTGACAAAGGACAAATGCTCATGTCCCCTCAGTGCTTCATTCTCATTAAACATTTGAATAACCAGAAAAGTGATCTGGTGATGTGTGAAAGTTATAAAACATGCTTATTTTTGTGTAAATGATTTTGTCTCTTGAAATATATCATCAGGAAATAATCAACCATTGTGAAGAAAGATTCAGATAGCTCAACATTTATCATGAAACAGACCAAATGTCCAAAACTAGGAGATTGAGGATAAGTAATAGTTAATTTCCACCACTCATCTATCAGTTTGTTGTACTGTGGTGGCTTCTGTGTTGTCATGAGGCTGGAGGCGACAGCACCAGTATTACAGATACCAGCAGGGTCACCCATGGTGGACAGGTTTCAGTGGAGCTTCCAGACTAAGACAGACTTGGAAGAAGGAAGGGGCTATCCACTTCTCAAAGATTTGGCCAGCTAAAACCTTAGGAGTAGCAGTGAAACACTGTCTGATACAGTAGTGGAAAACTTTATGTATAGCTCTGAAAGTATGTCCAATATAGTACCAGAAAATGAGACCCTCAGGTCAGAAGGCACTCAAAATATGACTGGGAAAGAGCTGCCCCCTCAAAGTAGAGTGGACCTATATGACATGGATGGACTAAATCTTTTGGGACTTCCATCTACTGATGTGGCATGACTCAAAATAGGTAGAAACAGTTGCAAACATCCATTAACAATCAGAACATACAATGAACAAAGTATGAATGTAGGAAAATTGAAAGTTGTCAAAAATGAAATGGAACACATAAAGATCTATATCCTAGGCATTAGTGAGCTGAAATAGACTGGTCTTAGCCATTCTGAATCAGACACTCATATGATCTACTATTCTGGGAATGACAAATTGAGGAAGAATGGTCTGGAATTTATCATCATAAAGTATGTTTCAAGATCTATCCTGAAGTGCAATGCTGTCAATGATAGGATAATATCCATATGCCTACAAGGAAGATCAGTTAAGCCTACTATTACTCAAATTTACACACCAATCACCAAAGCCAAAGATGAGCAAAAAGAAGATTTTTACCAACTTTTGCAGTCTAAAATTCACCAAATGTGCAATCAAGATATGTTGATTATCACTGGTGATTGGAATGCAAAAGTTGGAAACAGAGAAGAATCACCAGCAGCTGGAAAATATGGCCTTGGTGATAGAAATGGCACTGGAAATTGCATGAAAGAATTTTGCAAAACCAATGACTGATTCATTATAAATACCTTTTTTCAACAACATAAACTGTGGCTATACACATGGACTTCACCAGATGGAATACACAGGAATCAAATTGAATATATCTGTGGCAAGAGGCAATAGAGAAGCTCAATATCTATAGGCAAAACAAGGCCAGGAACTGATTGTGGAACAGACCATCAACTGGTCATATACAAGTTCAAGTTGAAGCTTAAGTCAATTAAACAAGTCCACAAGAGCCAAAATATGACCTTCATTATATCCCTCTTGAATTTAGAGACTATCTAAAGAACAGATTGATGCATGGAACACCAGTGACCAAAACAAGAGATAATGTAGGATGACATCAAGAACATCACACATGACGAAAGCAAAAGATCATTAAAAGAACAGGAAAGGAAGAAAAGACCAAAATGGATGTCAGAATAAGCTCTGAAATTTGCTCTTCAACAGAAATCAGCTAAAGCAACAGAAGGAATGACAAGATAAAAGACCTGAACAGAAGATTTCAAAGAACAGCTCAAGACAAAGTAAATTATTACAATGAAATGTACAAAGATCTAGAGTTAGAAACCAAAAGGAAAGAACACGCTCAGCATTTCTCAAGCTGAAAGAACTGAAGAAAAAATTCAAGCCTTGAGTTACATATTGAAAGAATCTATGAGCAAAATAGTGAATGATGCAGGAACTATCAAAAGAAAATGGAAGGAATACACAGAATTACTGCACCAAAAAGAATCAGTCGATGTTCATCCATTTCAGTAGGTGTCATCTGAACAAGAACCAATGGTATTGAAGGAAGAAGTAGAAGCTACACTGAAGGAAATGGCTAATAAATAAATAAATAAATAATAAGGTTCCAGGAATTGACAGAATACCCACTGAGATGTTTCAACAAACAGTAAGTACTTCAAGTCATCCTCATTTTCAGCAAGCAAAGTAGTATCATCAGCATATTACATTGAGAAGAATGAGATTCCAGAACACTTCACTGTGCTCATGAGGAACCAGTACATAGATCAGGACACTGTCATTTGAAGAGAACAAGGGGACATTGCATGATTTAAAACAGGAAAGGAGTGTAGCTGTTGTTGTTAGGTGCTTGTTCTGGTTACCTAGTGCTACTCTGACAAGAATACACCACAAATGGGATGGCCTTAACTAACAGGAGTTTATTCTCTTAGTTTGGAAGCTTTAAGACCAAGTTCAAAGTGCCAGGCTCTAGGGGCTGGGTGACAGCCCCTCAACCTTGGGGTCTAGCTTTGCCTCCTGCTCCCGGCCCACTGGAACTGGAGGCATTTCTTCACTCAGACTTCTCACTGGCTGCTGAGAAGCCCCAAAGTTGACAAGTAAAAAGGCACAGTCCTGATGTTACCAAACCACATGGCAGGCCATTAACTTAAGTCCATTGTATGTCCCAAGGTCGGCAGAGCACAGCTCAGCTACATGCAGGGTCCAAGCGTGCCATAGGCTCGAGACTATTCCCAAAGTTCCTGCTTATATACGGGAAGCAGACCACATACCCAAAGGCAACTACTCAGCTGCTCCCAGTAGATTCCACCATGGAGTTGATTACCAGTCTCATCATGGGGAATACTACTACATCCAGCTGCCCAGCCACTCAACCAGGCCCAGCCAAGATGACACAAAAACATAACCACCACAGTGCCGTCAAGTTGTCTCTGCCTCATAGTGACCCTATGCAGAGCAGAATGAAACACCGCCTGGTCCTGAGCCAGCTCCATGATTCTTGCTATACTTGAGCTCATCACCGCTGCCACTGTGTCAATCAATCTTGTTGAGGGCATTCCCCTCTTTTGTTGACCCTCCACCTTACCAAGCATGACATCCTTTTCCAGGGAATGGTCCCTTCTGACAACATGACCAAAGTATGTGAGACAAAGTCTGGCCATTCTTGCCTCCAAGGAGCGTTCCAGCTGCACTTCCTCCAGGACAGACCTGTTACTTCTATTATCAGCACACGGTACTTTCAGCATTCTTCACCAACACCACAGCTCAAAAGCATCAATTCTTCTTTGGTCTTCTTTATTCATTGTCCAGCTTTCACATGCATATGAGGCAATTGAAAATACCATAGCTTGTGTCAGGTGCACCTCAGTCCTCAAGGAGACATCTTTGCTCTTCAACACTTGAAAGAGGTCCTTTGCAGTCAATCTGCTCAATGCTATACATTTTCTGATGTCCTGACTGCTGCTTCCAATGACACCAATGTCGATTGTAGAACCAAGCCATGTGAAGTCTTTGACAATTTCAATCTTTCTCTATTTATTGTAATGCTGCTTATAGGTCCAGTTGTGAGGA
>NW_006921781.1:4385645-4386936 GCF_000298275.1 Orycteropus afer afer
GTCACCAAGGCCAAATTTTCCAACTACTGGTGGTTATTCTTTGCTTCCAACTTTTGCATTCCAATCACCAGTGTTGAGCAACACATCTTTATTGTACATTCAGTCAATTTCAGACTGGAGAAGTTGATAAAAATCTTCAATTTCCTCATCTTTGGCTTTGGTGGTTGGTGCATAAGTTTGAGTAATAGTATTAATGGATCTTCCTTGTAGACCTATGGATATTATCCTATCACTGACATCATCGTACTTCAGGACAGATCTTGAAACATCCTTTGTGATGATGAATGCTACACCATTCTTCTTTGATTTGTCATTTCCAGAATAGTAGATCATGTGGTTGTCTGATTCAAAACACCAAAAACTGGTCCATTTCAGCTCACTACTGCCTAGGATATCAATCTTTATGTGTTCCATTTCATTTTTGACAACTTCTAATTTTCCTAGATTCATACTTCGTACATTCCATGTTCCAATTATTAATGAATGTTTGCAGCTATTTCTCCTCAATTTGAGTTGTGCCACGTCAGCACATGTTGTTGTTGTTAGCTGCCGTCGAGTCGTTTCCGACTCATAGCGACCCCATGCAGAGCAGAATGAAACACTGCCCGATCCCGCACCAGGTCCATGATCCCTGCTGTATTTGAGCCCATCATCACAGCCACCATGTCAATCCATCTCATTGAAGGCCTCCCCCTCTTTTGTCGACCCTCTACCCTATGAAGCATGACATCCTTCTCCAAGGAATGGTCCTTTCTGACAACATGACCAAAATAGGTAAGACGAAGTCTGGCCATTCTTGCTTCCAAGGAGCATTTCGGATGCACTTCTTCCAGGACAGATCTGTTAGTTCTTTTAGTAATCCATGGTACTTTCAGTATTCTTAGCCAGCACCACAACTCAAAAGTGTGAACTCTTTTTTGGTCTTCCTTATTCATTGTCCAGCTCTCACATGCATATGAGGCGATTGGAAATATCATGGCTTCTGTGAGGTGCACCTTAGTCCTCAAGGAGACATCCTTGCTCCACAGCATTTGAAATAGTTTCTTCACGGTTCACTTTCCCAATGCTACACGTCATCTAATGTCCTGACTACTGCTTCCACTGGCAATGACTGTAGAATCAAGCAATGTGAATTCTTTGACAACCTCAATCTTCTCTCCATTTATTGTGATGCTGCTCATTGGTCCAGTTATGAGGATTTTTGTTTTCTTTATATTGAGACATAATCCATACTGCAGACTGTATTCTTCAACCTTCATCAGTAAGTGCCTCAAGTCATCCTCACTTTCAG
>NW_006921781.1:4387341-4407024 GCF_000298275.1 Orycteropus afer afer
GCTGCAACCATTTTTTGAATTATCTTCAGTAAGATCTTACTTGTGTGTGATATTAATGATATTGTTCTATAATTTCCACAATCTGTGGGATCACCTTTCTTTGGAATGGGTACAAATATGGATCTCTTATGTCAGCACATGGAGGTCCTGAAAGATTTATTTTATCCATATCTTTACGGTTGGTTCTACTCTGATGAGACAGCTCTTTCCCAGTCCTATTTTGAGAGCCTTCTGACCCAGGGGGCTCATCTTCCTGCACTGTGTCAGACAATGTTTCCAAGCTATTCACAAAGTTGCCCAATAATGTATCAGACAGTGTTTCTTCGCTATCATAAGGATTTTCCTGGCCAATTTTTGAGAAGTGGATGGCCTTTTCCTTCTTCCTAGTCTGTTATCTGAGTTGAAACCTGTGCACCATGTGCAACTCTGCTGGTGTCTGAACACTGATGGCACAGCCTCAAGCCTCACAGCAATGTACAAGCCCAACAGGATGACAAACTGACAGACTTCTCCCTTAGCTGTTGGAAAGGAGTATCAGGGTTGCATACTTTCAGCATAGTTCTGAATCTGTATGCTGAGTAAATAACCTGAGAAGCTGGACCATATAAAGAAGAACATGGCATCAGGATTGGAGGAAGACTCATTGTTGGTTGTTGTTATGTGCTGTCAAATCGGACTCAACTCATAGCCACCCTCCTTGGGACTCAATAACAATCTGCAGTATATAGACAACACAACCTTGGTTGCTGATAGTGAAGATGACTTGAAGTACTTACTGATGAAAATTAAAGACTACAGTCTGCAGTATTGATTAAACTTCAACATAAAGAATACAAAAGTCCTCACAAATGGACCAATAAGCAGCATCATGATAAATGGAGAAAAGAATGAAGTTGTCAAAAAGTTTATATTACTTGGTTCCCCGTCAACACCAATGGAAGCAGCAATCAAGAAATCAGACGACATATTGCACTGGGCAGATCTGCTGCAAAAGACTTTAAAGTGCTGAAGAGCAAAGATGTCTCTTTGAAGATTAAGGAACAGCTAACCTAAGCCATGGTGTTTTCAATTGTGTCACATGCATGTGAAAGCTGGAAAATGAATAAGGAAGATTGAAGAAGAGTTGATGCTTTTGAGTTGTGGTGTTGGCAAAGAATACTGAAGGTACCATGGACTGCCAGAAGAACTAACAAATCTGTCTTGGAAGTAGTGCAGCCATAATGCTCCTTGGAATTGAGAACGGCCAGACTTCCTCTCACTTAATTTGTCATGTTGTCAGAAGGGACCATTCCCTTGGGAAGGATATCATGTTTGTTAAAGTGGAGGGTCAGTGAAAAAGGTGAAGGCCCACCACAATATGGATTGATACGGTGGCTGCAATGATGGGCTCAGGTATAGCAAGGATTGTGAGGCTGGCATTGGACTGTGCCATGTTTCATTCTGTTGTATGTAGGGTCACTGTGAGTTGAAGCTGACTCAACAGCACCCAATGACAACAGTAGTTAATTTATGTTACAGAAAACTATGCAGCCATTAAAAACTTTGTGGTGCAAAAGGTGAATGTGCTTATCTGCTAACCAAAAGTTGGAGGTTCAAGTCTACCAACAGGTACCTTGAAAGAAAGGCTTGGGAAAATCAGCTGTTGAAAACTTAATGGAGCACTGTTCTACTCTGAAACGTGGGATTGTCATTAGTCAGAATCAATACAGTATCAACTGATTTTTTTGTTTGTTGTTTGAAGGTTAATTAATAGCATGGGGAAATTGATATGTCACAATTTTAAAAATGAGAGAGAGAGCAGAGACAGAAGGGTTAGGGGAGGAAAGGCATGGAAACAGAGAGTTGGAATAGAGAACAAAATGTGAACAGCAGTGCTTTAAATATGTGGAAGTACAGGGCAGGGGCCATGTTGTGAGGTACCATTCAGGATGTGGAGATGAGTATATATAGACTCTTCTGAGGAATTGTTTATTTGCTCAGTAGGCCTGTGGTGATAAATGATAATGTTCTAGAGAATGTTATAGTCCTAGAAGCAGGTGAAGGTAGTTGTGGTAGTTCAGTTTGTGTGTCAGCTTGGCTGGGCCTTGTTGTATCCAGGCAGCTGGATGTACTATTGCCCATGATGAGACTGGTAATCAACTCTGTGGTGGAATCTACTGTGAGCAGCTGAGTAGCTGCCCTAGGGATGTGGTCTGCTTCCTGTATATAAGGAGGAGCTTTGGGCAATAGTCTCTAGCTTATGGCACACTTGGACCCTGCATGTAGCTGTGTCGTTGTTCAGCAGTCTGCCATGCTCTGCCGACTTTAGGACTTAAAAAGGACTTAAATGAATGGCCTTACGTGTGGTTTGGTAACACCAGGACTGTGCCTTTTTACTTGTCAACCTTGGGTTTGTCAGCCTCAGCAGCCAGTAGCTGTCTGAGTGAAGAAACGCCTCTAGCTCCAGTGGGCCCAGAGTAGGAGGCAGAGCTGGACCCAAAGGTTGAGGGTCTTTTACCTACCCTGTAGAGCCTGGTACTTTGAACTTGGACTTAAAGTCTCCAAACTGTAAGAGAATAAACTCCTGTTTGTTAAGGCCATCCCATTTGTAGTATATTTCTGTCAGAGTGGCACTAGGTAACCAGAACAGGAGAGAATATCCATGGATGGTATTTATGAGTAAATGACACCCACATTCCCTCTGCCCAAACCATATAAACTTCTCTTTAATAAGAAGGCTTGGTGATGCAATGAATTAGCACTTGGTAGCTAACCAAAAAGTTGGTGGTTCAAACCCACCCTGTAGTTCCATAGAAGAAGAGCTAGTTATTTGCTCCCATGAAGATTAACTCAAAAACATTTACTGCCATCTAGTTGATTCTGACTCATAGCAACCAATAAACATTACAGCCTAGAAAACCTTATGGGGCAGTTCTATTCTGTTACATGGGGTTGCTGTAAGTTGGAATGGACTAGGGGGCACTTAACAACAACTATATATCTTGAGTGTAATCGACTAGTCCACTTTCTCTTTCCACTTTGCAGATGTCTCCTCATATTGGGTATCCTTGAAGTGGCTAGGGACATTTTGGTGATTCAGCTCAGGCAGGATGAGGTGAACTGGACATGCATTTATTTGAATTTAATGGACTGTATTTATGTAGTTCACAATCACTTTCATGTAGAAGTTGGTTTATGCTCCCTGTCGTGGTATAGGAACGGCTTCCAGGAATACTCCTATAGCCCATGGTGCTGAGTCACCCTGTACAATGACACACAGGGGCAGGCAAGGTCAGAGGCTACCTCACAGTGACAAGAGCCTATTGTGCCAGCACTAGGACTATTAGAGGAGTTAGGAGAAACAACGTTCGAAACGTCTAGAATGCTCTTCCACTCTTCAGATATATAAAATAATAAGAGGATGACTCAGCCTTATTCCGAGGAAAACTATCAAAAGCAAAAACAAATTTCAATTAACTATGCTTAAGGAAAGACTGGATGCTCTTTCTGGTCTCTATCGAAAGTAATATTACAAAATCATTGACCTATGAAGAGGTGATCAAAAAGTATCCAAAACCAAACCAAACTCACTGCTGAGTCGGATCCGACTCATAGCAACCCCTCCTTGGGGTCGCGAGGCAGTACGGAAGTAGATTGCCAGTCTTCCTTCCGAAGAGTGGCTGGTGGATTTGAACCACCAGCCGTCTTGTTAGCAGTCAAATGCCTTATGCACTATGCCACAGAACTCCCATTAAAGTATATAGTCAAAATATATAGAAGATGTAAGAGAAGTTTGCTAGGCAGTTAATTACTTAAGAAAATATGTTGATTTTGTAATGCTTGTGGTATTTGTTAGTTTTTAATATTTTAAATTTGTTGTGATTTCTTTTTTTCATACTGAATAGTTTCTCTTCCATACTTAATACTGTACCTTTTGTATTTTCTACTTTTCTTCTTAAAAAGAAGGCCCCTGGGTGGCAAAAGTTGTTTGCGAGTGTCCGCTAATCTAAAAGTTGGCAATTTGAACTAACTCATGGCTCCATGCAAGAAGAGCCTGGCAATCTGCATCTGTAAATATCATAGCTAAGAAAACTCTATGAGGCAGTTCTACTTGTAACACACAGTGTTGCTATGAATGGGAATTGACTTGACAGCAACAAGTTTTTGTTTGTTTGTTTCTTCTTAAAAAGAGCCACTCAGATTACATAAATTTCAGGCTCCACAAACCTGAATACACTGACTTCCCCTGAACACCTCAGAGAGAAGCTTCAGTTCATTGTCTTGTAGCCACATTGCTCAGCCCAAGCCCAGATACCTAATGCATGCTCAATAAACATTTGTTGAAAAACAGATCATCCCTAAATCTATGATGTCTCACAAAGGATCCATGTTATCTTAATGCAACCAGAGAATGAGGACCAAGGGGCATCCAGGAATGCTAGAATATCAGATCCAGTTTATAGAGGTCACATTCTGCTTATGTTCCCTTCAGTTCATATAGTGATTTCACAGACTGTGTTTCATTTAATCTTTACAATTTTTCCAGCACCTAACAACTGGGAGATAGAATAAAGAAGAAAAATGCAGGAACTCCTCCAATTACTGTAGGTCATTCAGAGCATAGAGTGCATTGAAATAGAGATGACAAATATCTTCCTAGGACCCGGTGAAACAGTAGGCCTCTATTTTTGCAGACACCCCCCAGCTGTTAGGAGCAGAGTCAGAACTTAAAAATCCCGTCTTCAAATATCAAATCCTTTCCTTTGTTCCTTTACTTTGTCTTGGAGGTCTCACTGTCATTGGTGACAATCTTTACCCAGAGAACTAACCAGTTGCCATTGAGTCAATGCCACCTCATGATGACCCCATGTGCTGCAGAGTAGAACCGTCCCTAGTGATTCTCGATGGCTGATATTTTCAGGAGTGCATCACCAACCCTCCAATGTTTCAGATAGCAGCAGAGCATCTTAACTGTTTGCACTACCCAGGGCTTCCTCCCAGAGACCTAAATTAAAGATATTTAGCCATTTGCCCCAACACTGTATCAAACAATGTTCTGTTGCTATTCATAGGGTTTTCAATAGCTTTTTCTTTTTTTTTTTTTCCCCCCTGGAAGTGGATAATCAGGACCTTCCTCCTAGTCTGTCTTGGCCTGGAAGCTCCACTGAAACCTGTACACCATGGGTGACCCTGCTGGTATTTAAAATACCAGTGGTATAGCTTCCAGCTTTATAGCAATATGCAAGCTGCCACAGTATGACAAACTGACAGACAAGTGGTGGTCTACTATGCTGGGAATGGCAAGTTGAAGAGGAATGGCATTGTATTAATAGTCAGAAAGAACATTTCAAGGTCTATCCTGAAGTACAATGTGTCAGTGATAATATATCCTCACACCTACAAGGAAAGCTAGTTAATAGGACTATTTTTCAAATTTACCCACCAACTTCTAATGCCAAAGGTAAAGAAATTCAATATTGTTACCAAGTCCTGCAGTCAATCAAATCATGCAATCAACATCAAGCATGCAATCAAAATACATTAATAATTAATGGTGACTGGAATGCCAAGCATTTAACCATTTGTGATTGCATATTTATTATTAACAGATCTGTGGTGGTGTAGTGGTTAAAACATATGGCTGCTAACTGAAAGGTTGGTGGCTTGAACATACCAGCCACTCTGTGGGAAGAAGATGAGGCAGTCTGCTTACATAAAGATTTATAGACTTGGCAATCCTATGGGGCAGTTCTCTTCTGTCCTATAGGAACATCAACTCGGTAGCAGAGGGTTTGGATTTGGTTTGGAATGCAAAAATTAGAAATAAAGAAGGATCAGTAGTTGGGAAATAGGACTTTGGTATTAGAAACCACTCTGGAGATGATAGAATTCTGCCAGACCAATGATTTATCAATAGGAAATAACTTTTTCAACAACATAAATGACAACTATACACATGGACCTCACAAGATGGACTACACAGGAATAAAATCAATTACATCTGTGGGCAAGAGGAAATGAAGAAGCTCAGTATCATCAGTCAGAACAAGGCCAGGAGCTGACTGTGGAACAGACCATCAATTGCTCATGTACAAGTTCAAGTTGAAGCTGAAGAAAACTAAAAACAAGTCCATGAGAGTTTAATACAACCTTAAGGATAATCCACTTGAATTTAGAGACTATCTGAAGAATAGATTTGGCTCATTGTACACCAATGACCAAAGAGCTGAGGAAATGTGAGATGACGTCAAGAACATCATACATGAAGATAAAGAGATAATTAAAAAGACAGGAAAGAAAAGACCAAAGATGATGTCAGAAGAGACTCTGAAACTTGGTCATGAATGTAGAATAGCTAAAGCAAATGGAAGAAATGCTGAAGTAAAAGAGCCGAATAGAAGATTTCAAAGGGCAGCTTGAGAAGATAAAGTATTTATATGGTTAAGATTGTTTGCCAACTTGGCTGAACCACAATTCTCAGTAGTTTGGCCATTGTGATGTACTTTGGTAGTTAAGTAATGATGTCATCGTTGGCCATTATGGGATCTTATATAATGTAATCAACTCATAATGAGATCTACTACGAGCAGCCAATCAGTTGAAAAGAAATTTCTTGCAGGATATGGCCTGTATCCAATATATATGGACATTCTGCAAAGCTCTCGGGCATTTTGCTCTGGATCCTTCATCTTACTCATCATCATCTTACCTCCAGTTCTTTGGACTTGAGCCATATTGCCTGGCAATCTTGGGTTCATCAGTCCCTGCAGCTATATGAGTCAGGAGAAGCCGCTAGCCTGATGCTTGACCCACAGACTTGGGATGGACCAGCCTTTACAGCCATGTGAGCAATTTCCTTGAGAGAAATCTCTCTCTTTCTCTCTTTGTGTGTGTGTGTGGGGGGGAGGGGCTTCACTGGTATTGCCTCTCTAGAGAACCCAGACAGAGACAATATTATGGTGAAATGTGCAAAGACCTGAAATTAGAAAACCAAGAGGGAAGAAAATGCTCAGTATTTCCCAAGCTGAAAAAACTGAAGAAAAATTCAAGCCTCAAGTTGCAGTATTGAAAGATTAGATGGGAAAAATATTGACTGATGCCAAACTAGAAAAACCAAACTCACTGCTGTCAAGTCAGATCTGACTCATAGGGACCCCTTCTTGAGTTTCTGAGGTGGTATCACTACAGAAATAGATTGCCCAATCTTCCGAGGAGTGGCTGGTGGGTTTGAACCACCAGCCTTCTGGTTAGCAGTCAAATGCCTTAGGCACTACACCAACAGAGCTCCTATTGACTGATGCAGGAAGCAACAAAAGGAGATGGAAAGAAAACACACAGTCACTATACCAGAAAGAACTGGTCAACATTCAACCATTTCAGGAGGTATCATATGATCAAGATCCAATGGTATGGAAATCAGAAGTCCAAGCTGAACTGAAGGCATTGGGAAAAAGAAAAAAAAAGACTCCATGAACTGACGGAATACCAGTTGAGATGCTTAAACAAACTGCTGTGATTCTGGAAGCACTCACTCCTTAATACAAAGAAATTTGGAAGATAGCTTCCTGACCAATTGACTGGGAGAGATACATATTTTTGCCCACTCCAAAGAAAGGTGATCCAACAGAATACAGAAATTAGCAAACAATAGCATTAATGTCACATGTAAGCAAAATTTTGCTGAAGTAACAAAATGGCTAAAACTGTACATCAACAGGGTACTGACAGAAATTGAAGCTGGATTCAGAAGAAGATGTGAATAAGGGACATTATTGTTGATGTCAGATGGGTCTTGGCTAAAAGCAAAGAATACCAGAGAGATGTTTACCTGTGTTTTATTTACCGTGCAAATGAATTCAACTCTGTGAATCCTAATAAACAATAGATAACATTGGGAAGAATAGGAATTCCAGAACACTTAATGTGCTCAGGTGGAACCTCTAAGTAGACAAAGAGGCAGTCATTTGAACAGAATAATGGAATACCAGGTGATTTAAAATCAGAAAGTGTGGGCCAGGGTTGTGTCCTTTCACCATACTTATTCAATCTGTATGCTGAGCAAACAATACAAGAATCTGGACTCTGTGAAGAATAACACAGCATCAGGATTGGAGGAAGACTCATTAACAACCTGTGATGTGCAGATGACACAATTTTGTTTACTGAAAGTAAAGAAGACTGAAGCATGTATGGATGAAGGTAAATGTCTACAGCTTTCAGTATAGATTACACCTCAGCATAAAACAAAAATTCTCAAAACTGTACCAATAAGGATCATCACAATACATGGAGAAACAATTGAAGTTGTCAAGCTGTCAAGGGTTTTTCATTTTACTTGGATCCACAATCAATGTCCATGGAAGCAGCAGTCAAGAAATTAAACAATGTATTGCATTGGGCAAATCTTGTGAAAATACCTCTTTAAAGTGTTAAAAAGTAAAGATGTCACTTTGAGGACTAAGGTACACCTGACCTAAGCCATGGTATTTTCAATCACTTCATATGCATACAAAATGTCACAATAAAAACTAAAAAAAATAGAAAAATTAACAGATTTGAATCACAGTGTTGGCAAAAAAATATTGAATATACAATGGACTGCCAGATGAATGAAAAAAGTAAGTTTTGGAAGAAGTAGAGCAACCAGAATGTTCCTTAGAAGCAAGGATGGTGAGATTTTGTCTTGCTTACCTTGGACACATTATCCAGGGACCAATCCCTGGATAAGTACACTATACTTGGTAGAAAGAGGTTGAGTAAAAAGAGAAACACCCTCAATGAGATGGGTTAACACAATGCCTGCAACAATGGCTCAAACACACACCTACTAGGGCTGGAATGGCACAGGACGGGGCAGCATTTTGTTCTTTTATACACGAGGGTGCTATGAGTTGGAACTGACTCGAGGACAGCATCTAACAACAAAAACAACAAATCATTTGTTGATTGAACAAAGTACACATCCAAGTCTAGCTTTTTCTATTCTCAGTCTCCATCTTGCCTCAGATGGATTGAATTGTGTCCCCTACAAATGTGTGTTGGAATTTAAACCATTTATCTGTGGATATAATCCTGTTTGGCAATAGGATTTTTCTTTGTTATTTTAATTATACACTCTTCCTTAAACCTCCTGAACTACAGAAAGAGTAGATTAGACACAGGAACAAGCACAACTGAGGGAAAGATAGATGCCACATGGAGATGGCCAAAGAACTGAGGAATGCAGTAGCTACAGGAGCTGAGAGAAGCAAGGTTTCCCCCCACAGACAAAAGAGGAGATGCTTTCCCCTAGAAATGGTGTCCTGAATCAGGACTTCTAACCTCTGAACTATGAAAAAAAATGCGTTTCTGTTCTTTAAAGCCACCCACTTGTGATATTTGTGTTACAGCAGCTCCACCCTCTGGGTTTTACGATAAGAATTCTGTGACCTCACCTCACCTTTGACCTGCACTCAAGTTCAGGTTATTTCTTTTCTTTATGACTAGGTATTTCTCCTCTAGAGTTTGGTAACCACAGAGACAGAGACACAGCCATGGAAACACTTTTCTATCCTTTTTAGCTGTTTATCCTGCATCTTTATCATTGAGCCCTTTACCTTAGCTTCTCCTCTCTGTTCAGATATTACAAGGCCATTTCATAGAGATAATTCATATGTCTCTGTTAAATAGTTAGTCCTCTGTCCTCCTATCTTGTCAACCAACTTCTTAATAAATAGAAAACTGGCATCCCCAAACCCATGCCTAAAGGTCACTCATCTCATCTCTATACCAACACACAATTCATAAATAAAGGGAAACCCTGCATAACGCAGTTTAGGAAGTCAATAAAATTAAACATAAGATAATCGTTATTGTTGTTGTTATGTGCCATTGAGTTGGACCTGACTCATAGCAACCCCTCCTTGGTTTTCCGAAACTGAAATCTACACTACTGAAGTAGATTGCCCCATCTTCCTTCCGAGGAGTGGCTGGCGGGTCGCCAGCCTTCTGGTTAGCAGTCAAGTGCCTTAGCCACTATGCTAGCAGAGAAAAGGCTATGAAAGGAATAGCAATGAAGAAGGCAGACCTTTCATTCAGTCTTCTAGATTTAAAAAAAAAAAAAAAAAAGACTGTGAGGAAAAAACTGAGAGTGACATTTTAGAGAAAAATGAAAAGGCAATCTAATGTCTTGAAGGGCATAGAACAAATGTTATATGAAATGAGGCAAAGCAAAGAAAATGTAGGAGTTTATGTCCCAATGGCAGGAGAAACATCCCCCTCTGTCTGACAAGATTGATCATCTGAACTGAGGATGCAGTTACTGGGCCTTAAGAGCCCGTATTGAAGAATGAAGACAAAAACCCAATCACCAAGACAGCAGATGCTGTGCACAATTGTCCTTCATAGATCCTAGAAAAATGAACAGCATAGCTCTTCTTTGCATACTGCATTTTGAAATCTCACATCTAAAAGAATAATAGTTAACAAATTAAAATAGACTTGTATTATCCCAAGCAAGGTAGAAGGTTTAAGTTAAAATGGCACACTTAATTAATTCATTTATGTGAGAATTCTTTGAAGGTAGAATCAAAGTACAGTCAAATGGAAGATATATGGGAAATATATTTCAAAGGCAGTAAGACTATTCACTCCTTGTTTTTGAATAAATTTGGTATGATTCCAAGAATGAGTTACTCATAATTACAGGTTTTCCAGAATAATTAATTAAAAACTAGTTAACAATTATCTCAACTTTTATTTCTTTCCAGTTCCCTTAACAAATTGGCTGTTTGTTAAAAGAGAACTATAATGAAGTTGTGTTCTACCTTTTCAGAGGTCTGATATTTCTTCACCATTACATAAGGAAGAAAACAAGTTTTTTTTGTTTTTTGTTTTTTTTACCAATGCTGGCATGCTATAGTGCTCAGAGAATAAGCATCCCAGGGAGCATCAAACTATGAGAAAATAAAGGTTGGAAACTGAAATCTACATCATCTGATCATGACCAAATTTGGAAGATGGAATCTTGGACATACTAAGAGGGCTCTCCTGTGTTTATATTAGAAAACTTTTCCTACTCAATGTCTAGAATAACATACATCTTTGACAAATGAAAGGTTCCTTTTGGGAAAATGAGACTCTAGGGTTTTACCCTTGCCAGTGGTGTAAGTCTCTATATCTTGGAGTAGACAAAGAGTAAACACACCTTAACACAGCATGCTCATCAAATACTTGGAATCCCTGAGTGATGCAAACATTTAACACACTTGGATGCTAACCAAAGGGTTGGGAGTTAGAGTCCACCCAGAAGCACTTCAGAAGAAAGATCTGGCAATCTACTTCTGAAAATCCGTCATTGGAAAACCTATGGAGACAAAGTGGATCCAAGATGGCAAAGTAAGCAGATACACTATCCAGAATCTCTACAACAAAGACTCGAGAAACCAAATGAAATGGACACAGATGACATCCTGGAACCCAGAACTTCAAAGGAAAGGATAAAGAAGTAGAGCAAATACCAATGAGCAGGAGAGATTAAACGAAAATGGTGAACAAAGAACCATAAACTGCCAGTCAGCACAGTACAGCTATTTTGAATGATTGCAAGGAACATTCCAGTCAGAGTAGGAATCTGGTAACTGGCTCTACTTGCCCAGAACTGCACCAGCACCCACCATGATGATCAGTGGCTGAAGAGGTGTAACCTTCCCCTTTACCTTGTACCTCCCCACCACCACACACCTGCAGCAATCAATCCCCTTAGCCCCCCAGCCCAGGCTCTGCTGGCAGTGCTGTGGTACTTTTTATCCTTTATTTTCCTTCTAAATTCTTCCCTCATCCCTCCCCACCCCCACCCCTGTTTTTCTTTTACTTTTTACCTTTCTTTTATTTTCTTTGTGTTCCCTTGCTGTTTTTCTTTGTTGGGGGAATCCCACAGACCAGTTACCCCTCACACTGCCGCTCACACAGTTAGCAATGTCCAACCTCACCCCTTCCCAGTCAGAGGTACACAATCCTGAAGAGTGGGCATTGTGTTCCTATGTAGCTGTATTTGATGGCTAGCACTTTTCCCAACTCTGGAAATAGAAATACTGTATGATGAGCAACTCTACTAGTAAGCATATAGCCTAGAGAAATAAGAGCTGTGACACTAAGAGATATATACACACCTATGTTCATAGCAGCATTATCCACAATAGCAAAAAGATGGAGACAACCTAACTGCCCATAAACAGATGAATGAAAAAAAAAAAATAAAAATAACTATGGTGCATACCGAACACAATGGAATACTACATTAAGGAACACTGGTGTATCTGTGAAACACCTCGTAACATTGTTGTTGTTGTTTGCTGTCGAGTCGGCCCTGACTCATAGCGACCTCTCCTTGGGTTTCCGAGGCAGTATCACTACGGAAGTAGGATTGCCCAACCTTCCTTCCGAGGAGTGGCTGGTGGGTTTGAACCACCAGCCTTCTGGTTAGCAGTCAAGTGCCTTAGGCACTATGCTACCAGTAACATAGATGAACCTAAAGGAAATTATACTGAGTAAAATTAGTTAATCACAAAAGGACACATATTGTATGAGAGCACTACAGTAAAAAGTCAAGAAAAGGTTTATACACAGAGTCATTCTTTGAAGGTTACTAAGGGTGGGAAAGGAAGGGAAGATAAAGCACTAACTAGAGGGTAGACACATATTAGAAAGGAAGGGAAGATAAAGCACTAACTAGAGGGTAGACACATATTAACTTGGGTGAAGGGAAAGTCAATATACAATAAGGGGGAGTTCAGCACATACTGATCAAGACAAAGAAAGACACAGGGAGTACCACAAGAGTTAAAGGCAAGAAAGATAAATAGATTTAAAAAAAAAAGAAAGAAAAATGCAAAATGCTGCAATAAAATTAATAACAATAAACTATGAGTGGATACATAGACATGGTGAACAGGGGTGGGAAGGCCAATGGGAAAAAAAATATATAGATAGATATTTGATAGATGATATTTCTACATATCTATTAACATGTGCTACAAATATATCCATGAATATGGTAGAGTATATAAGGACAAAGTTATGAAAACTTCTTAGCCATAGCCAAACATCTGAGGGAAAGAGTCATTGGGCCTGAGGGTTCAGGACCATCTTCACAGGGGACACTAAAATCAATTGGCTCAACATAGTCCACAAAGACAATGTTCTACATTTTATATTGGTGAGTTGTGATTGGGGCCTTAAAACTTGTAAGCAGCCATCTGAAGTGCAACTATTTGTCTCTCCCAGTATGAAGCAAAGAGTGAGGAAAATTAAAGATACAAGGAAATAATTAGTCCAAAGGACTAATGGGCCATGTGAACCCAGCCATCAAGACCCCGAGAACAGAAGAACTAGATGATGACTGACTACCACTGCAGATTGCTCTGAAAAGGATCACAAAAAGAGGTCCCGGATAGAGTGGGAGAAAAAAAATTGGAACTAAACTCAAACTCATGAAAAGAAACAAGGTTTACTTGTCTAATAGACACTGATAGAACCTCTGAGACTATGGCCCTTAGAACCTTTCAGGTATGAAAATGAATTCACCCCCATGGCTCACCTTCCAGCCAAACAGGTCTATAAGGTGATCAATAACACCAGGGAGGTGAGCACTCATTAAAGCACTCGACCATATGAGGTCAAAAGAGCAGCATTTGCCCAGAGATAAAGGTCAGAAGGTGGGAAAGGATAAAAAAGAAGGATGAAGGAAAATGGTAAATAGAGGGAGGAAGTGAGAAGAATGTTGTTACCTTATAGGAAATGCAATCAAAATCACAAAACAAAATGTGGAAGGATTGTAGAATGGAAAACAAATTTGCTCTGTAAACTTTCACCCAAAGCACAATTTTAAATAAATAAATGAGAAAACCCTATAGAGCCCAGGTCTGCTCTGGTGCACGAGGAGTTGCCATAAGTCAGAGTAATTCAACTGCAGCTTGTTGGTTGGTTGTTCTGTCTCTCTAGGACCACAGGATTTCCTCAGACTGGATGCCAGATAATAACCAAACCAGTGACTAGGAGCTGGTTGCTGTCATTTTATGAGGGAGACACCAGAAGTAATCCTAGCAGTACAGAAACAACAAAAATAGCAAAACAAAAATCAACATATCCTTCTGTAACATCTTAGATCCAACACCCATTTGTCAGTTTGTCTTACTGTGGTGGCTTGCATGTTGTTGTTATGATGCTGGAAGTTATGGCAGCAGTGTTTTAAATACAGCAAAGTCACCTTTGGTGGACAAGTTTCAGTGGAGCTTCCAGACTAATATGGAGTAGGAAAAAAGGGCCTGGTGATCAATGTACTTCTGAAAATTACCCAATGTCTAATGGAGGAGTACAGCCAAAATGCTCCTTAGCAGCCAGGATGGTGAGACTTAGCCTCACTTTACTTTGGACATGGCATCAGCAAGGACCAATTGCTGGGTAAAGATATCATGTTTAGTAAAGTAGCGAGTCAGCAAAAAAGAAGATCTTCAATGAGATGGATTGACACAGTGGCTGCAGCAATGAACTCAAACACAGAAATGATTGTGAGGATGGTGCAGGACTGGGCAATGTTTGGTTCTGTCATACATAAGGTCGCTATGAGTCAGAGCTGACTCATACAACAACATACACCTAACAACAACAACATCTTAGATCACGCTGATGCCCAGGAAGAATTTCTTAAATCCATGGTACAGCATTGCATGGCAGAAGAGTGTATACATACCAGGCAGACATGTTAAAATTTTCTGGTGGTAACAAAGAATGACACCTTCTTGTTCCCTAATTCTGTGCCACATTTTTTCTGTGTGGTACTCCTGACTTTGGCATATTTCCCTGGCAGAGAAAACACAGAGTGTATGATCTCTGAAGTCTTTTCTCAGGAGGAGACCCAATCTTACAAAAAGAGTTGAATTTCCTTGGGATGCATAGAATAGTATCACTGTTTTCTCAGAAAACTGTTTATGTGTTCACTGTAATTAACCAACCACCCAAACACAAACCAAACCCTCTGCCAGCAAATCCATTCTGACTCATAGCAACCCTATAGGACAGATTAGAACTGCCCATAGGGTTTCTAAGGCTGTAAATCTTCACTGAACCATTCTGCCACATCTTTCTCCCATAGATCAGCTGGTGGATTCAAACTGCTGATCTTTTGTTTAAGATGCATGCTTTAAGCACTGCACCACCAGGGCTCCTTAACCAAGTACACCCCCAAGTAATTCAAGTAAAGAGGTATTGTATGATTTTACATTTTTACTGTTTTGGATAATTTTCCAGCAAGGATTGAAGTGTTCTGAGTTAGGGAGTATTTCTCACATGAGAAGGAGTAGGAATGATGTCTTTCAACAATCTCAGCTCTCACTTCTTCAGGTGCAGCGAAAAGTACTATAGCCATGAGTCAAATTCCAGCTCAATACTGTGATCAGGGCTTCTTCTAAGAAAGTTAGTCAACGCAGGTCCCAAAGAGAAGTGATTTATTGAAGAATTACAGTCAGATTACTTGAATCGAAGGGAGACATCTAATATTATAAGAAGTTGCACTAGTCCTGAAAGTCTTATAAAACTGATATTATTTCAATTTAATGTGTTAATGATACTTTGTCGATTGGGCAAGATTCAAGATTGAAGTCATTGTGCTATTTTTAAAATAAAGCCCCCAAATTCTGTGACACTCTTCCTGTCAAGAGACAGGTCTCTGTCCCCTCCCCACAAATCTAAGTTTTAAGACTGCTTGACTAATATACTACAGAAGAAGAGATGGTATGCTGGTTTTCATGTCCAGCCTTTTTAACTCTGGATTAAAAAAAAAAAAAAAAATTTCTGTGTCTTGGAATGCTCTCATTTGGAACCCAGCCGCCATGCTGTAAAGAAGCCCGAACAGCACATGGAGAGACCCAAATAAAAAGGAAACAAACCCTCTGGTCTATAGCCTTAGTGACCTCCCAGTTGATAGCTAGCATTAATACCATTCCTGTGAGTGAGCCATCATGAAAATGAGTTCTGCAGCCCCCAGTGAACCCAACATAGGTAATCCCACATTGAGTAGACAAGCTGTTCCTCCTGAACCCTGACAAAATTACAGATTCATGTGCAAAATGAATTATTGTTGCTGTCTTAAGTAAGTTTTAGAGTAGATTATTATACAGCAATATGTAATAATACAGCCAACTCATCACAGGTTATTTCTAGCCAATCCAAGGATTAAAAAATTATTACCACTTAATTCTGTATAAACTTTGAAATCTAAGGATGTAGATCCTGTTTAAGACAGGAGACTTTGCAAAAACACATACATTTGATGTTGGCTTTTGCAGCAATTTATGTTGGATCAATTTCCTGCATGCTTAAAATTAGCAAGGATAATAATGGAAGCATATTGACCGATTGAACTGATAATGTTCTTCCTAACATGAGAGTCTTATTACTGCTACCTTTAACGTGTTTGCCTTCAACTCAATGTCTTTAAGTGATGGACTGTTTTAATGCTTTAATTTCTCTGGGACATAGGATACATGGAAAGAATTATGATTCCTTAACCATCAAAGTGTTCAACGTGGGGCAGAATACATCAACATAGTATTTTATGAAATTTTTAAGGAAACGAAGCACTAGAGGACCTGATAAATGGATACAGCACAACTAACTCAAGTTCTTATAACAAAAGTCTGTCATTTATTTATGTTTTCACTCAACAAATATGCAGTGAGCTCCAAATAGGTGCCAAGCATCTCCTAGTGGCTAGACATAAAGATAAATAAGAGAGCATAGTGAATAACAATGAATAACCATGATCATCTTCCGGAAAGAAAAACCTCATTCATTTCTCATCTCAATAGAGTTTAAATACCTTTCACTCTTGTATGGAAAGCTTTTCTTCCTGTACACCTGAGGAAACTGGATCTTATGAACCTAAAACCATTTCTCCCTCCCATTTCCAATGGGGCAGAATTTGCCTTTCTACTGGGTTAAGGAGTTGAACAGACCGAAAAAGGCAAGATTCCTTTACATGTTACCCAGGGTGGTGACATCTGTTACGCTCATCCACCACTTCTAGTAACAACACCTTGATTTTCCTTTCAGGAGCCACTTTTAGATCTGGTGCTGTAGCAAAGGAAGCACATCATATTCCATGTTCCTTCCACGTTCACTGGCTGTAATAACTGATTCGGAGTTGGATAGGAGACACAAATCAGGAAAATTTGGACTTTCTTTGTAGCTGCCTGGAGTAAGAATTTCTCCAGTCTTGCTGGAGTTGCAAGACTAAGTGGTGTTAGTTTGGAGCTGATAGGAGCAGCCAAGAGGAAAGCAGGGCAGATCTGAAAAGATTCCTGAGGCACTGGGGGCATAAAGTTAATAATACGTGAGCTAGCAATCCCCATCATTTCAGCAAAGTTCACTTGAGTAGGCTTTCTGTCATTTGTAGCCCAAAGACTCCTAAAATATCTAATTAACCTGATGAACCTATTTTGGGGCAAGAAATGATATATAGAAAGCTAAATATTATTTGAGGAAGGAGATTAAGATAACCCAGAGTCTAGGGCCTCCTCGATGAGGGTATTCCTGGCAGCTAAAGGCAAACATGTGTGGTGAAGATACTTGTGATTTGGCACCAGGGAGCTGATAAAGAACAAGGAAACGAAAGGGGTACAGTGAATCCCAGAAATTATCTTTGCTTATGCACTTAAATTCTGCTTATCTGAAAATCTCCTAATTTCACCATCATATTTGAGGGACAGTTTTGCTGGGTACATAATTCTTGGTTGGAAATTTTTCTCTTTCAGGGTTTTATATATACCATCCCATTGTCTTCTCACCTGCATGGTTTCTGCTGAGAAATCCGAGATTTGTCTTATTGGTTGTCCCTTGTACGTAACTTTTCATTTTTCCCATGCTGCTGTCATGATTCTTTCTTTGTCTTTGGTTTCAGTGAGTCTGATGATGATATGCCTTGGTGATTTTCTTTTGGGGTCTATCCTGTTTTGGGTTCATTGGACTTCTTGAATGGATATATTCTCATGTTTCATTGTATCAGGGAAGTTCTCTTCCAACAAATCTTGAACAATTTTCTTGGTGTCTTTATTTGTCTCTTCCTGTTCTGGAATTCCAGTGACATGTAGATTATTCCTTTTGATTGTATGCCACATGAACCTTAAACTTTCTTCATTTTGTTTTGATGTTTTTTTCTGATTGATCCCTTTCTAAAGAAGTATTCAGGTATTTATCTTCAATCTCATTAATTCTGTCTTCCATTGCATCAATTCTATTCCTTTGCCCTTTCAATGTGTCATCTATTTCTGACAACTTAGTATTAATCTTCTGGATTTCTATCTGTAGATTCAGAATCATTTCTAATTTTTCATTTATTTTTTCATTTTGTTCTTGTATTTTCTTCTGAAATTCTTCTAGAGTTTTGTCTGTGTTTTCCTTGATCTGTTCTCTCAGTCCTTTGAAGGTAACTAAATATAATTCTTTTGAATTCCTTATCAGGGAGTTCCAAAGCTTCATCTTCCTCAGGTATGTGTTTTATGTCTGTATCCTGGTCCTGTGTTCCTCCTGCTTTATCTTGCTTCTTTGTGTGGATTGTGATGCTCTGTTGTCTCTGAGGCACTGTGACATTTTTGTGTTTATATTTAATTGGTGATTGTATGTTGGAGTGAGATGCCCCAAAAAACACAGAAAACAAAACTTACTGCCGTTGAGTCAGATTTGACTCATAGCAACCCCTCCTTGGGTTTCTGAGGCAGTATTGCTATGGAAGTAGTTTGCCCCATCTTTCTTCTAAGGAGTGGCTGGTGGGTTTGAACTGCCAGCCTTCTGGTTAGCAGTCAAATGCCTTAGGCACTATGCTACCAGAGCTCCCCTCTTTTCCCAGGATGTCCATAAATATATTGGTAGCAGGCCACACCCCACGGAAACTCCCTTTCAATGGGTTGGCTGCTCAAAACTTACACATCCGATCCCATCATGGGAATAACCCACATTACAACTGCTTCAACCACACAGAATTGTGGTCCAGCCAAGTTGACACACAGCTCCAACTATCACAGCCCCCACAAAGTTTTTGGTGGCCTAGTGCCTAAGGCATTTGACTGCTAACCAGAAAGCTAGCAGCTCAAACCCACTAGCCACTCCTTAGAAGGAAGACTGGGCAATCTGTTTCTGTAGAGATACCACCTTGGAAACCCAAGGAGGGGTCGTTATGAGTCAGGATTGACTTGTTTGACTTGATGGGAGTGAGCTTTTTTTTTTTTTAGAGGTTTTTTTTTGGGGGGGGCGGTATATATTGTGCTTTAATAACAGTAACATACATCATAAATTATGAAAATCAGTAAAATTTGTAAAAATGTTTTATTTAAAAACAAACTTTTCATTGTGATATTGGTGAAAGTTTACAGAGCAAATTGGTTTTCCATTCAACAAGTCATACCATTTTGTCTTGTAACATTGACTGTTTCAATTGCCACAATATAACAGTACTCTTCCAACTTCTGCCCTGTGTTTACCATTTCTCTTCATCCTTCTCTCCTATCCTTTCCTGTCCTCTGAGCCTTATACCTGGGCAAATGTTATCCTTTGATCTCCTATGGTTGACAATCCTGAGTGTATATTTCCCTGGTTTTGTTGTTCACCTTATAGACTGTGTTGGATTGGGTTCTCTAGAGAAACACAAAAACCAGCAAAGTATATATATATATA
>NW_006921781.1:4407364-4409534 GCF_000298275.1 Orycteropus afer afer
TGGGATAGTATTACAGGTAGGCCACACCCCTGGGGAAACTCCCCCTAGACTGACCGGCCGCTTAGGACGCAGTCATGTGATCCATCATGGGAACTACCACTCACAACTGGAGTCCAGCCAAGTTGACACATCTTCAACTATCACATAGACCTCTCTATCATTGGCTGAAAGTCATGAGAGTGAATTCAGTTCCAGGGCTGAAGGGTATCTAAAAGCCATAGTCTCTGGGGTTCTACCAGTTTTGATGAGACCAATAAGCCTGATCTTTTCTATGTTTTTGAATTTTGCTCCACATTTTTCTCCCACTATGTCTGGGACCTCCTAATGTGATCCCTCTCAGAGCAGTCAGCAGCAGTAGCAGGACATCCTCTAGTTTTGGTCTCAGGGTCATGGAGGGTGGGGTTCACCTGGTTCCTTAGTCCATAGGGCCTTTTTGGAAGTAGATTGTCAGGTCTTTCTTTCAAAGTAATTCTTAGTGGACTCAAATCTTGAGCCTTACAGTTAACAGCTGAACCCTTTAGATAAGGAATAAAGGGAAGATTTACAAATGCCCTTTGGATATTCCAATTAGAGTTTTACAGCAATAAGTTTAAGTGTATCAAGAAAGAAAGGATTTCTCAATCAATTTGGCTTCCATTTAATAAAGAAGGATGTTGTTGTTGTTGTTAGGTGCCATCAAGTCAGCTCCAAGTCATTGTGACCTTATGTACAACAGAATGAAACACTGTCTGGCCCTGCACCAGCCTCACAATCCTTGCTATACTTGAGCCCATTGTTGCAGCCATTGTGTCAATAAAGGATAGGAGGGCAAAATCACTGAGTTTTGGATAATGAAAGGCCTGAGAAGATAGGAAGAAGAGGTCAAAGAACACCCCTCCCCTTGCAGCCCTGAGAGATTGTGGAAGGAGAAGGAATGAAATGAAAAGGAAAGGTCCCAAATCATAACATGATATCCCTGCTCAGGGAATTCAGAACGGAGAGCTGGGTGGAGGGTTGCTGGATAGGCTGAGAGGCACACCAAGGCACAGTGACTGTTGTCTGACATATTTCTTACAGGCTGATTTATGCCACTATAAGACCCAGCATGGTTAGGAGGATGAAAGCATGTCAACCAGAAAAAGGATTTTCATGTCATCCCAAACATCCCGTTTCTCTGTAGCAAGGTCACTAGGTTGAAAACCTTTGGGGCTGACATGGTTGGGCTGGGTAAGAGGCAAGACAGATAACCCTGTCGCAGAAAGCATGGGCCTGGGCCAAGGGCCAGATAGCAGATGTGGGAGACTCAGAAGAAAACCTGGGCAATCTTCTTCCAAAATGTCACAGCCACTGAAAGGCCTGTGGAGCACAATTCTACTTTGACACACACGTGGTCACCATGAGTGGGAGTAGACTCACTGGCAACTGTTTTATTGGCTTTATTTATTTATTTACTTATAACTAAGGTCAAAACATGGGTCTAATCATTTTAGATGTATTAATTTATTTAATACTCAAAAAACCATCCAAGATAGATATAATTATTCTCATTTTAAGATGAGGAAACTGAGGCACAATTAGATTACTTGTCTAGGGTTACACAGGCTGAGGGAGGCCAGAATGGAAGCAAGCCAGTATGGATTACACCACAATATAAAGAAAACAAAAAATCCTCACATGGGTCAATAAGCAGCATCATGACAAATGGAGAAAAGACTGAAGTTGTAAAAGACTTCATATTACTTGGCTCTACAATCAACACCAGTGGAAGCAGCAGTCAAGACATCAAGATGACATATTGCATTGTGCAAATCTGCTGCAAAAGACCTCTTTCAAGTGACAAAGAGCAAAGATGTCTCTTTGAAGACTAAAGTGCGCCTAACCCAAGCCATGGTATTTTCAATCACCTCATGTGCGTGTGAGAGCTGAACAGTGAATAAAAAGACCAAAGAAGAGTTGATGCTTTTGAGTTGTGATGTTGGCAAAGACTACTGAACATACCATGGACTGCTAAATGAACTAACAAATCTGTCAGGGAGAAGTGCAGCCAGAATGGTCCTTGAAAGCAAGAATGGCAGGTTCTGGCAAGATGGAGGACTAGGCAGAAGGATTGAACAGACCCTTTTCAACAAAGAAAAGGGAAACCAATTAACACAGACACAGAAGATAATCTTGGACCCCTGAGCCTTGAAGG
>NW_006921781.1:4417438-4423720 GCF_000298275.1 Orycteropus afer afer
AAAAAAAAAAAAAAAAGCAAGAATGGCCAGGCTTTGTCTCACCTACTTTGGTCGTGTTGTCAGAAGGGACCATCCTCTGGAGAAGGATATCATGCTTGGTAAAGTGGAAGGTCAACAACAAAGAGGAAGGCCCTTAACAAGATGGATTGACATGGTGGCTACAATGATGGGCTCAAGTATGGCAAGGATCGTGAGGATGGCAAAAGACCAGGCAGTGTTTCATTCTGTTGTACCTAAGGTTGCTATGAGTCGGAGACAACTCAATAGCACCTAACAGAAACAGAGTTACACACCAGTTGAAGCACAATTCTTCATGATTGTACTCCTATCTCTTTAAATGTTTAGCGGTCTAGGTGTTATCACTTTATTTCCATGCTTGCACAAAACCAAAAAAAGTAGTTAAATCCTGTCAAAGCTCTTTGTTTTAAGTCATGCAGACAGATTAAAGCTTGGATGGCTACATTCTGCACTTGAGGCAAGGTTTGCCTTTTCTCTAGCTCAGACACAAATGAGGAAGCTTATATCCCTGTTTGCTGGAGTATTAATTAAAATCTTTGGCGACAAACACTAGGAACCTACATTTTCAACGTGCTTACCCAAAATGTTCAAAAAATGCTACATCTGGTAGAGAGCTAGAACTATGCTCATACCAGTCACAGTCCATTGGAGAAAGTAAAAGCATTTTAGGCAGGTATTTTCAGTAAAGAAAGAAAATGACAACTTTTATGAGTTAAGTTGTAACCCACCCCCCATACCTGCCCGAATCTATATAGAAATCCTAACTCTTATACCTGTGAATGTAATCTTGTTTGGAAATAGGGTTTTCTCTGTTATGTTAATTAGATCATACCTGAGTAGAGGGGGTTCTAAATCTAATCACTTCTGAGTTATAAAAAAATATAGCTTTGATACAGAGATATGCACACCCAGGGGAAGACAGATGTCATGTGTGATTCATGTACCAGCCAAAGAATCAAGGAACAGCCAGAACTGCCTACAAGAAAGGAACTGACAGGACTGAAGCCCTAATTTGGACTTTTAGCCTCCAGACAGTGAGAAAATAAATTTTACTTTTTAAAAGCCACCAACCTGTGGTATTTGTGTTACAGCAGTGCTAGAAAACTAAGCAGCAGCCCTAGCGGTGCAATGGTTAAGGGTTCAGCTGCTAACCAAAAGGTTCCAGTTGGAGCCTAACAGCTCCTCAGTGAGAGAAAAGACCTAGTGATGGACTTCTTTAAAGACTGCAGCCCAGAAAACCCTATCAGGCAGTTCTACTCTGTCCTATAGAGTCACTATGAGTCAGAATCAACCAGACAGCACATGACATCGACTGGAAACTAAAACAGCAACAAAAAGTTCATGGCTTGAGGCTGAAGTCAGTGAGGAGGAATCTTGCACTCACATGGAAAATGGCCTTTCTCTTCCCACCACGAGTGAGTCATCAGGGTAGTCTCAGGAAAGCAGAGCAGTGGCTGCAAAGTAGACCACTGTGGACACAGCAGAACCCAACTAGACGTGGGCTAAGTGAACACTCATTGCTACAAGGAGGCAGAAGGATGAGTCACACATGGTCCTTGTCTTCCCAGAGACAACAAATTTCCCTTAACACTGTCTGAGAAGCAACCAAATTGTGATCAAAATTCTGAGAGCACAAGAAAGGAATCTAGTGCTCTGCCACCTGGGGATTCAGGAAGGGCTCTGGAAAGGTGGCATTTGATCCTGGTTCTGAAGAACGAGCAGGCTGTTGTTCTTAGACTGTGTTGTTTGTTTTACTTTGTTTTCACATTTTGTGTTGTTGTTAGCTGTACTTGAGTCAGCTCTGACTCAAGGAGACCTTATGTATAACAGAAACGTTAATGGAATGTTGCCAGTCCTGTGCCATTTCCATGATTGTTGGTATGTTTTAGTCCATTGTTGTGGCTATTGTGTCAATCCATCTCATTGAGGGTTTCCCTCATTTTTGCTGACTCTCTACTTTACCAAATATGTCCTCTTCTAGTGGTTGGTCTTTCCTGATGAAATGGCCAAAGTGAGAGAGCAGCAGTTTCACCATACTCCTTAGAAAGGAGTATTCTGGTTATATTTCTCTTAAGACTGATTGTTTATTTTGGGGGGCAATCCACAGTATATTCAATATTTTTTGTTAACACCACAATTTAAACTGATCAATTCTTCTTTGGTATTTCTTTCTCATTGTCCAGATTTCACATGCATATGAGGCAAATGAAAAGACCATGGCTTGGGTCAAGTGCACCTTAGTCATCAAAGTGACATCTTTGCTTTCATATTTTACCATAAAGGCTATGAAGCAATTTTGAGTTGGGATGTTCCAGAAGAAGGATTGGCAGAAGAAAATAGCAGGTCCTAAGGCATAAAATAAAGAAAAAGAATATAACTAGAACAGTAAGAAGTAAGGGAAACTGGTGACAAGACCATCAAGAGATTATTTCAATCATCCAGATGACAGGTGTTGAGGGCCTGGAGCTAGCAGGGTCAGTAGATATGGCAAAGACAGCTCTATGTGGAGGTATTTTAAAAAGTAAATATGTGAGATTGGCCAAAAATGGCATGTGGTGGTAAAAAAAAAAGCAGAAGGTATAGATGAGAATATTCTGAAGTTTCTAGTTTTGGTGTAGGGTAGATGGAAACATTATTAGTTAAGATGGAAAATATAGGATAAGTGTCATAACAGAGAATAGAGACACCCTTTGCAAGGTTGAAGCAGTCAATTCAGAACCAATCTCTTCAGAACTAAAAATGAAAAGGTTATGTAGGAAAAATATGTCCAGAACAGCTACCAGTTAGAGCTGGGAGCTTAAGCTATAACATCAAGGGTGGAGTGCAACAAGGTGTATGCAGTTAGGAACACAAAACTTCAAAAATAAGATGAGAAGAGTGTAGGAGCTCAATTTGAAAATGCTTAAGATCTAGTGGGAGTCCTTTTGTGGTGCCAATGGTTGGTGTGCTTGGCTGCTAACGGAAAGGTTGGAGGTTAGAGTCTACCCAGAGGCACCTCAGAAGAAAGGCCTAGTGACCTATCTTCAAAAAATCACCCATTGAAAAACCTATGCAGAAATCCTACTCTGACACACATGGGGTGTCCCTGAGTCAGGGTCAACTCAACAACAACTGGAAAAGATCTAGAGATGCTTTTCTGATTACACAGATGCATCATTTTATCTTATGCTTCTCTGAGTTTTGGTGCTGTAATTATTTTGTTTGTTGGTTTTTAACTAAAAGAAAAATGCTTGAGAAATAATAAGATTCCAACTGGCTAAGAGACAGCAGTACCAGCCCTGGATTCTCACTCCAAAGAGGGGCATAATAAGGGGGAAAAGCAGTGGAAATAATGAATAAAGCGGCTAATTATTGGAGTCCAAGAGTCAGCTGAGGAACCATGGGAATTGGTCCAATCTGCTAGACACCTATAGCTTTACCCAGTGAAAAGATTCTGCCCAACAGGCTCAGGCCTATTTGGATTGCAAGGTCAAGGTCCCCTCCCCCAAAAAGGCACAATAACAAACTATGACCGTGCATAAGCTTGACTGCTGAGCACATAAACTTCTTTAGAGGAAAAAAAAAAAAAAGAAAAAAGCCTGCATTTTGTACAAAAACTTAGCAAGTCCCATGTAGTTGACAATCTGCTGAGAGATTCAATTGACGCTTGACCTCACCAAGTCTCAAGCTATTTGAGTTTCCAGCCCCTCTGAGCCTTGATAATGAATCCACATCACCACACTTCTGATAATAGAAAAACCCTTTCTTTGTTATGTTCTCCAACTGTCACTTGAACTTACTGGTAAAATTTCAGTAGACAATAGTGAAACTGTCAAGTCGAACAGTAACTCTTTCAGTGATTCCAGCAAGATCTCTGGACTTGCCTGCATGGCAAGAGCCCAGGTGTGGTGACAGGGACACTGAGGAAGAATGGCCACCACTGGAACAAGAAATGTCATCAGAAAGAAATTATCCTTTCTGGAAGAAAAGGGGTATCCATGGGTGAGTGCTTTCCTGCTGAATGCAGAATTAAGTCATGGGTGAACTCTGTAGGATCAATTCACTACCTCTGTCCACTGTGATCAGACCATTCAAGAAGTAGAAACCTAGTGCAAGTTCTTGAATGTACAAGAAATCAGAAGAAACATAGAAATATTGTAAATAGCAGAATAATGGGAAATTGTTTCAGGATGAGAAACATTTTAGGGAAAAGAACACAGCATTCCATGATTACAAAGCACTAACTCCAGATCCAGTATGCATTCCTAAAGAACAACCCAAGCTGGGAAGAGGTAGGGGAGGCCCTGGTTAAATGGGGCTTTATCTCTCCATCCCCATCTCTGCCAATTCCAAGTTTTCACCTGTTGTTAGTGTAACCAGCAGAGGAGATGTTTAAAATATTTAATAAATAGAATGGCAAGGTTGGACCAATTAGAATGGATTGAGTGTCAGAGCAGGTGCTAGAAGTTTCCTTCCAGGCTGGGCCATGGGGAGATCCTGGAAAAGGAGCCAGGGAAGCTGGGCATCACGGTAGCTACTTAACAGCCAGTGTTGGTAGCTCAGTGGTAGAATTCTCACCTCCGTGTGGGAGACCTGGATTCAGCTCCCGGACAATCCATCTCATGCATAGCAACCTCCTGTCTATAAGCGGAGGCTTATGTGTTGCTATGACGCTGAACAGGCTCAACAGAACTTCCAGACTAAGATAGACTAGGAAGAAAGGCCTGGTGATCCACTTCTGAAAATCAGCCATTGAAAACCCTGTGGATCACAACAGTCTGACCTACAAATCATTATAGGGACAGAGTAGGATCAGGTAGCATTTCTGTTGTGCGTGGGATCACTCACCGTGAGTTGGGGGACTACATGACAGTAGCTAACAACAACAAAAGCAAGATGGCAATATTTTAATATTTGTACTATGTGAAGTAGTTGAATATCTGCCCCAGTATGGAGCACTGCTTTTTGTCCTCCCTTTATCTGCTTCACCAAGCTGAGATCAGATATCCCTTATACTGCACCCTGGGCATCTTTAGGTTTTATATCACCCTACGTGTGGCTGTCCCTTTAATTGTCTGTCTGCCACACTGCTATAAAAGCCTTGAGACTTTTTTTCTCTGTGTTCCTGGTATCTAACAGTCAGTCTCTACTTTGGAGTGGGTAGCAGTGCTGGCATCATGGGATAGGTGGCATCTGAGAGGTGTCTTGTGTTGATAAAGCATGGCACAGGCAAACCTTGACCACAGGTACATGATGTGAGAAGGAGTATAAATATAGGGCCTAATTGGAGGGTTCTTTTAATAGTCCAGGCAGTAAACAGTAAGAGGCTGAATTAGGTAATGACAGTGGAAATAGAGAAGATGGTTTGGATGTGAAGAACATTATAAAGTATAATTTGCAGCCCTCAGTAACTGAAGAAGATGCAGTGAGGGGTCAGAGTTAAAGATGATGGCTAAATGGGGAGTTGCATTCAGGGCTTCAGAAGCCAATTCTTCCTGGTTCAGTCATGGCCAACAGAGAGAAACCAGAACAGAGCTGAATTTGTTAAATGTGGGTGAACCAGAGCAATAACTGGGAGAGGGAAAATTATGAGTCAGTACCTCACTATAAACTTAATCTCACTCTTAGAAAACAAAGGCAGTGTGTATGTGTGTGTGTGTGTGTGTGTGTGTCTGTTGAATAGCAATCAAATCGTTTAACTGGCAGAGTTGGAGACTGTGGTGCCTGGTTCAAAGTTGGCAGCCGACTGCACAGTTTTGAATGTGTGTCACTTCCACAGTCTTGGCAATAATGTAATCTCCTGAATCAGGCTCTGAAGGGGCTCGCTATGCCTCTTTTGAGTCTCCCATTCCAGGGCTTCAACTCATAATTTTTCCCATTCTCCCTGAATGAAACACCCAATTTTGCCATCATCTTTAACTCTGACCCCTCATTGTGTATCCTTCAGTTACTGAGGATCATTCTCATTATCATTCTGCTTCATGCAAATTTAAAAATTCAGGTCTGCTTCAGTTCATCAGTCATGAATGAACCAGTTGAAGACCTGGTTTAATTCCAAAGAAAATGGTGGCATTCATTATTGGAAATGAGTAATTCAGAAGAGACTCAGGTTTGAGTCAGGTTGTGAGGGGGAAAGAAAGGTTCCAATATAGGCATTTGAGTCTGATGAACTAGGGGCAAAGCCAAGGGTGGGTTGCAACAAACAGTTGCAAATGTGCAGTCAGAGCTTAAGAGAGAGTTATAGACAGAGACAGAGAATTAGCTCAAACAGACCTTAAAAAAAAA
>NW_006921781.1:4423880-4443783 GCF_000298275.1 Orycteropus afer afer
TGGTCCATGTGTCTCTCAGAGAAAGGTGAGCAAGGTGTTTGGACCAGTGGGCTCCTGAGCTGCCTGACTGGGCTGCTACTATGTGAAGCTGATCACTCCAAAGGCAAGAGAGTCCAAGAGAAAGGGTGGCCTTCACCCGGCTTTTCTCAACACCAAAGAATTATTTTCAAAAAGTTAAAAACAAACATCAAATCAATGGAAAAGATGAGAATACTTTACACAACAAAAAATTTTACGTAAGTAAAATAATTCATCACTAGGAGAAACTCAATAGCTCTGTAAGAAAAAAACTTTCTCTAAGTAGATGAGAGTATATTGATCCAAAACAGACACTGTCATTGTTCCTGTTATTAATAATAATAACACAAATGTCATCTCAGTAGGTAGAATGTTCTTGTGTTCTTCTCTTAGCAGATTTACTTGTTTGTAACGTAGTTATTTTTGTTGGTGCTAATGCACTATTTCCTCTTTCCAAAAGGTATTTTTAATTTCTTAATATTATTTATTTATTTACTTTATTCAAAGCTACTTTGAGGCTGGAAGCCATTTTGAAAAACTAAGCGTTCCCACCACCCTTTGTCTAGATAAGAATACTAATATTTTATCTTGTATAAAAATGTGATCTCCTAGTTAACCATTTCATTTCACCGAAAACAAGCATACCATGTTCACTTGTATAATTTCCTTCTCTCTCCAATTTACTCACATTTCAAATTGAAAAGTGAGAGAAAACAAAGGAATAGAAAGCTCAAGTTCTGGAGTCATACTGCCTCAGTTTGGATCCTGGCACTTCAATTACCACCTATGTGACTTCGGGCAACTTTCTTAATTACTCTGTGTCTTTGTTTCCTCGTATGCAAAATGAGGATGGTAATAAGACCCAATAATTACATAAATAAATAATATTTGAAAACCGCTTTGCACTGTGCTTGAGATGTGAATATTAAATCATTGCTGTTGAGTCAATTCTGACTCATAGTGATCCTACAGAACAGAGTAGACATGCCCTATAGAGTTTCAAGGCTGAAATGTTTACAAAGCAGCTGGTGAGTTCAAATCACCAATCTTTTAAATGCTTAACCATGATATGACTCTATTATTAATTGTTTGATATAGTGGAAGATTTGGAAACGTGGAAATAAACAAAATGATCAAGTTGTCCCACTGCTGTTTTACTATGTATTATATTTATATTACTTTAGGACTTTCCATTTTAAGTTTTACATAATATTTATCTGTTTAAGCCTCACGAGAGCACCCGGGTGGTGCAAATGGATAACATGCTCCAGTCCACCCAGAGGTTCCTTGAAGAAAGGCCTAGTAATCTACTTCTGAAGAATCAGCTACTGAAATCCCCATAGTACATAGTTCTACTCTGACACACATGAGGGTGCCATGAATTGGAGTTGACTCAACAGAAACTGGACTGGACTGGACTGGAAGCCTCACAAACCCCTTGTGAAAAAGGAAGAGATTTTCAGTATAATATTATCCCCATGTTATAACTGAATAAACAGAGGCAGTGTGTGATTAAGTCATCTGCAGTCATCAATTATAGCTTGAATACTAGTTGTCTGACTGTTAATCTATCATTTTACATTTTTATGACAAACCATCCTTCCACATCCAATGTGTTCTCCAGATAAAAAGAAAGAACTGTGATAAGAGATCTTGATTTCAAATATGTCTGTGACAATTTATACATGAGAGACAAAAAAGCAAGATGAATCAGGAAAGAAGAAGAAAACATATTTATTAAATAATTAAAAGGTAGATTTTCTTTAAAATGTCCTTTCCTTTCAAATTTCATTTGTATGGTGTAGTAAATTACTTAATATGGCCCTTTGTTCTGGTTACCTAGTGCCACTCTGACAAGAATATACCACAAATGGGATGGCTTTAACAAACAGTGCATTCTCTTACAGTTCGGGAGGTTAGAAGTCCGAGTTCAAAGTGCCAGGTTCTAGGAGCTGTGTGAAAACCCCTCGACCCTGGGCTTTAGCTCAACCTCTTGTTCCCGGCCCACTGAAGCTAGAGGCAGCTCTTCACTCAGGCAGCTACTGGCTGCTGAGGCTAACAAGCCCAAGGTCAGCAAATAAAATGGCATAGTCCCAATGTTACCAAACCACATGGCAGGCCATTCATTCAAGTCCATTGTAGGTCCCAAGGTCGGCAGAGCATGGCAGGCTGCTGAACAATGACACGGCTACTTGGAGAGTCCAAGTGTGCCATAGGCTAGAGACCATTCCCCAAAGCTTCTCCTTATATAAAGGAAGCAGACCACATCGCTAAGGCAGCTACTCAGCTGCTCACAGTAACTTCCACCATGGAGTTGATTACCAATCTCATTATGGGGAATATTACATTCAGATGCCTAGCCACTCAACCAGGCCCAGCCAAGTTGACACACAAAGTTAACTACCACACCCTTCTAGCCACAGTCCTCCATTTTGTGATGTATTATAAATCCTAGCATCTATGGTTGTTATGCCTGCGGTTATGGTCCCATTTTGGAGTGAGTTCTTTGTAATGTTAATGAGTCAAGATTAGGGTGGGATGCATCTTGAGCTACCACCTTACTAGAGGATGTGACTTAAATCACCACCCTTACCCCAGTCATCACCCTACACATCCATGTACCACCTTGCTTAAGTAAGGAGAGCTCTCTTAAGGGTATGGTCTGCATCCAATATATATACATTTTCTGGAAAGTTCTCTGTCTTGCTGTGTATCCTGCATCTGGCTTGTTATCATCTGATGGTTCTGGAGACTTGAGATGGCAAGCTAAAATCTTACTTGTTTCTCTAGCTCCCATAGCCCTGTGAGCCAGTGGTCTGTCACCTGAACTGCTGATTTGAATTCACCTGCCCCTGCAGTCACATAAATTTGTCTTTGCCTCCAGACTGATGCCTGACTCATGGATTTTCTTGACAGTTCATGAGTTTCTTGAGATGTTGCAGAGAATTATAGAACCCAAGGTGAAAGAGAGAGTGCTGAAGAAAGGAGGAGTAGTTGGTGTTAGACACGATGGTGTGATACAGTTTGGAAAAGTTGGACATTTGGGACATCTTTACTCTCCACCTCACAGGGACCAGCTTTGTGCTGATTCTTCTAAAAAATTATTCATGCAATATGCAATACTTCAGCATATTTTGTCTGAAGAAGGTTATAGGCAACTGCTTCAGGCAAATAATCTCAACGTGTTACTCTGTTGTTGTCGTTAGGTGCCTTCGACTCGGCTCCGACTCATAGCAACACTATGTACAACAGAATGAAACACTACCTGGTCCTGCGCCAGCTCCACAATCCTTAATATACCTGAGCCCATCATTGTAGCCACTGTGTCAATCCATCTCGTTGAGGGCCTTCCCTTTTTTTGTTGACCTTCCATTTTACCAAGCATGATATCCTTCTCTAGGGAGTGGTCCTTTCTGACAACATGACCAAAGTAGGTGAGACAAAGTCTGCATTCTCATTTCCAAGGAGCATGCCAGCTATACTCTTCGAGGACAGATTTATTAGTTCTTCTGGCAATCATCCATGGTACCTTATTAAATATTCTTCTCAAGCACCACAACAAGTGCTCCCCTAGGTCCCTAGAATAGACTAGACTCACAAACAGATTCAACCAGAGCTATTAATCACTTCATCCCCTCTGTGGTCTTCCTTAGCAGCAATTAGCAGAAGTCACAGCCTGATCAACTTATTGCTAACACTTAAGGGAAGGCTGGGGCAGAAGCAGGTAAAAAGTGGGCAATAAAGAGCAATAGGAAGAAATATTTCATTTAATCCTTTGCCAACTGTGGTGGGGACAAAACTCATTTTCTTTGAAAGGTGTTCCTCGATGGGAAAAAATTTAGATGTATTGAAAAGAAATCACATTAAAGCAGAATTGTAATGTTCTCCCACTACCCCCCTTTCAGTGCATTGTGCTATAATGGCTTCCATGTTGTGTGAGGGTGGAAGCTATGCCACTGGTATTTCAAATACCAGCAGAGTCACCTACTGAAATGTTTCAGTGGAGCTTCCAGACTAAGACAGACTAGGAAGAAAAATATAATGTTCTACTTCCAAAAATTCCAACAAAAACCCTATGGATCACACCAGAATATTATCTAATATAGTGCTGGAAGATGAGCCCCCTAGGTTAGAGGCACTCAAAACATAAAGTGGCCATATCAAAGGACTTAAGCACACCAACAATCATGACAATGGCACAGGCATGGGCCAATGTTTCTGTCCATAGTGCACATGGAGTGGCCATGAGTCATAGTCAACTACAAGTAATAACATAGTGTTCTTGTCTAGCTCACTAATCCTCTAGTTCTTAAAACTCCCAGTGAGTTCTTGCTGGAAGCCAGAGAGCTGCTTCATAAAAAAAGAAAGGGTTAGTAAATAAATAAATAAATAAATAAGGGGGAGGTAAGCTAATTAGATAGAGACACATTGCAATAAATTTTATTGTCAAAATACAGGGTTTGAAAAAAATAAAATACTTGGGAATAAATCTTACCAGGGACACAAAAGACCTCTACAAAGAAAACTATAAAAAACTACTTCAAGAAACCATAAGAGATCTACATAAATGGAAGAACATCCCATGCTCATGGATAGGAAGATTGAACATTGTGAAAATGTCAATTCTACCCAAAGCAATCTATACATTCAATGCAATCCCAATCCAGATCCCATCAATATTCTTTAGGGACATGGAAAAACCAATCACTAACTATATATGGAAAGGAAGGAGACCTCAGATAAGCAAAGCTTACTGAAGAAGAAAAACAAAGTAGGAGGTCTCACATTACCAGATCTCAAAACCTACTATACAGCCACACTAGTCAAAACTGCCTGGTATTGGTTTAATGACAGATACATAGACCAATGGAACAGAATTGAGAACCCAGATATAGATCCATTGACCTACAGCCAGCTGATCTTTGACAAAGGCCCAAAATCCATTAAGTGGGGAAGAGAATGTTTGTTTAATAAATGGTGCTGGCAAAACTGGAGATCCATTTGCAGAAAAATGAAACAAGATCTGTACCTCACACCACACACAAAAACGAACTCCAGATGGATCAAAGACTTAAATGTGAAACCTAGAACTATACAGTTCATCAAGGAAAATTTAGGGTCAAATTTAAGGGCCCTAGTACATGGCATAAATAGACTACCAAGCATAATTCAAAATGCACAAACAGCAGAAGAGAAGCCAGATGATTGGGACCTTCTAAAGATTAAATTTTTATGTGTTTCCAAAGACTTCTCCAAAAGAGTCAAAAGAGAACCTACAGATTGGGAAAAAATATTTGGTAATAACATATCTGACAAGGGACTTATCACTAGAATTTATAGAACACTTCAACACCTCAATAACAAAAAGACAAACAATCCAATTAAAAAATGGGCAGAAGACATGAATAGACACTTCACTAAAGAGGATATTCAAGCGGCCAACAAACATATGAAGAAATTCTCATGATCATTAGCTATTAGAGAGATGAAAATCAAAACAACAATGAGATACCATCTTGCTCCAGCACTAGTAGCTGAGTGCAACAAGACAGAAAATAACAAATGCTGGCGAGGTTGTGGAGAGATTGGGACACTCATACACTGCTGGTGGGACTGTAAAATGGTACAACCATTGTGGAAAGCAATATGGCGATTCCTTCATAAGTTGGAATTAGAAATACCATTTGACCCAGCCATCCCGTTACTAGGTATATACCTTAAAGAAGTGAGAGCCATGACAAGAACAGATATATGCACACCCATGTTCATCGCAGCACTATTTACAATAGCCAAAACATGGAAACAATCTAGATGTCCATCAACTGAGGAATGGATAACCAAACTATGGTACATACACACAATGGAATACTATGCAACACTAAAGAATAATGTAGAATCTGCAAAACACCACATAACATGGATGAACTTGGAGGACATTATGCTGAGTGAAATAAGTCAATCACAAAAGGACAAATATGGTATTAGTTCGTTATTGTAAAAATTAAGGAAAGGTTTATCTATTGAAGGAAAATTTGTTTGTTGGTTACCAGGGGTGGGAGGGGAGGGGAGGGACTGCTGTTAGATAGATAGTGATAAATACTGATTTGGGTGAAGAGAAAGGCAACGTACCAAATATGAGTGACCAATATGACAGCATTGAGGATGAGAAAGACATAGAGAGGTACATGGGAATTACAGACAACAAATATGAACCCTTTTGCATATACAGTACTGAGTTCTCAGTGAAGGTAAACATGGGTATATGGAAGGATAGATAGGTGGACAGGCTAAAAGATTAGGTATGTCTATGAAAGAGGGAGTGTATCCAGGATCATATATAGGGTTGGCAGACAATGGTCCTATAAGTTTATGTGAATGATCAGAATTCCCAGGTGTATAGTACAGCTGACAAGGGGCTAGGTTGTGGTCACTGCTTGGTCACAGCCAGCTACCCAGAGGGACCGAGTAGTTGATCCTGAGGGCTTGGGACCATGGTCACAGAGGACATCAAGCTCAATTGGCATAACATACTATACAAAACATTGTTCCACCTCCTACTTTGGTGAGTAGCGACTGGGATCTTAAAAGCTGGCAAGCTGCCATCTAGATGCAACGATGGGTCTCTCCTCGTCAAGAGCAAAGAAGAAAGAAGAAAACCAAAATTAATGGAAACAATCAGTCCCCACAACTGGTGCACCATCCGATCTGCAACCTATACAACTATGAGACCAGAAGAACTAGATGGTGCCCGGCTACCACTGTCATCCAATTGGAAGGGATATAGGAGATCCTGGATAGAGAGGGAGAACAATGTGGAACAAAACTCAAAATCATTTGGAGGGGAAAAAAAAAAAGGGGGGGATGGTTGGGACCAGGTTTGCTGGTCCAACAGAGCCTGGTGGAATCACTGAGACTATGGCCCCTAGCTACCCTTCAGGTCTGAAATTGAACCCACACCTGTGGTTTCCAGCCAAACAAAGTACAGGCATGTGAGTTGAACATTTACCTCAAGTAGACACATGCTCTCGAGAGAACAATCATGGGAGAAGGAAGGGCTGCTTATGCACAGGGAGACAGCTCAGGGGGCAGGAGAATATGGAGGGATGGACACTGGGAAGTGGTACTATGGGGGGGGGAAGTTGGAGGGGAGCTGTTGCATTGTGGTAAACTGTGGTCAATGACATGAGACAAAGTATATGTGAACTGCTGTATGGAGAGTGAATTTGCTCTGTAAATCTTCACCCAAATCACAATTTAAAAAAAAAAAAAAAAAGGGAAAAAAATACAGGGTTTGGAGAATTATATAATGAGATGAAATATGTGTAAACATGGTGATCAGAATATTCTTTGAAAAATGGACTCATCCATTTAAAGACATTTTAATAATCTTATGTTTGTATACTATATATTTTTCAAATTGTTCTAGAAAACCTCAAAGCAAAAGAACAATGGACTCATTCAGCAATATTTTTGAAACAATTGTTAATAGTAATAAAAACTATCTGCCTTGAACTATAAGCCACATTAAGAGAATTTTTTGCCCTTCTATGCCATTTGCCTTGATGTGATCAACCTCTGTATTAGGAGTAATTACGCCCCACAACTGGAATGAGAGGCAGAATTCCAGTCCAGTGGAATACAATTCCCTTATAAAGTACATTTTAAACTCAAACTCACAGATTGGGTTACACCTGGGTCAGTTCATGGACTGATGTGCATGAAAAGGTAGAAAATATTTTTCACTCTGTAACCTTGAACATTTATAATACAAAGTTATCCTTTGTCCAGGAACACTGATTAGATGAGCAACTCAAGAACATTTTGCTTTTATTCTATCCATTGCTGCCTCCCCATTCCTCGTCCCCAGAAGATGTTCGTCTAATCCTACATTGAAAGCATTACAGGATTTGACAAAATGATACAATAACTAATTTCCCAAACTCAACTGCTTCTCATTTCTCCAATCTGTTTCCAATGAAAGAACTGAACAAAATGTCCCATGTGCTTGCTGTAGGAGCTACTTCAATTAAGACTTAAGAGTCTGGCTTTTCTTCCTGTCGTCAGTACTGAAGTTATGTTTTATTTTGGGAAACTGTATTTTTTTAAAAAAAGAGATGTATTTGTTTTCCTATTGTAACTTGAAGTCTGCAGGACATATGTCCTCCAGGAACTGGACTTATAACTGAGCTGAAATCAGGAAAAGGCCAAATATCTGTCAGATGGTAATGCTAGCCCAATTAAGACACCACTTGTTACAGCTTGAGTTGTGTCCTTCCAGAAATATATTGACATTTTAACCCCTGGTACCTGCGGATGTGATTTTATTTGGAAATAGGGCCTTTAAAGATGTTATTAGTTAAGTTAACATGAAATCATACTGGAGTTTAACTCTCACTGCCATCGAGTCAGTTCCAATTCTTGGCAACCCCTCCTTGGATTTCTGAGGTGTTATCTCTACAGAAGTAGATTGCCCAGTCTTCCTTCTGAGGAGTGGCTGATGGGTTGAACCACCAAGCCTGGTAGGTCCTAATCCAGTATGACTGGTGTCCTTATGAAAAGAGGAGAGAAGACTCAGGGGAAAACACAGAGGGGAAGATAGCCATGTGAAGATAGATGCAGAGATTGTAGTAACGCATCTACAAGCCAAGGAATGCTGAGAATTGCCAGGAACCACCAGGAGCAAGGAAGGATTCTTCCCTAAGGCCTTAAGAGAGAGTGTGATCATGTTGCCACCTTCATTTTGGACTTCTAGCCTCCTGAAGAGAAGGATGAGGCAGTCTGCTTCCATAAAGATTTACAGCCTTGGAAAGCCAATGGAAGTCACTGTGAGTTGGAATGGACTCAATGGCAGTGAGTTTGGTTTGGAGCTTTCTGAACTGTGAGGCAATAAATTTCTGTTGTTTAGACCACCCAGTTAGTGTTACTTTCTTACAGCAGCCCAAGGAGACTTTTTTTCCTCTTACATTTGAACAGAGACCTTAACATGGAAGACCTTATGGTCTATTTGGGTAATTCTGGCCTTTTCTCAGCCATCCTTCAAGATTTCATGCCTCTCCATTCCTCTCTGGTAAGTTAAATCTGACCTCCCATTTGTCAGTCAGTAGGACTCTATAAACATCATTCATGATGTATAGAACACACTTCTCAATATCATGCATTATCCAAAGAACTTCCTTACCCACCTGAGACAGAGAAAATTCCAACCTCAAGAGAAGACAATATGCAGATAAGAAATTGAAACACATATATGGCTTGTTATGGCTTCAAACAAGCTCTGGCCCAGCCAACTAGAGTGAAGAGATTTGAAGAGGAGTTTGCCAAAAAGGTCTTAAGGATGCAGGAAGCTTTAGGATATGTGCTAAATGTTAAAGTTTAAAGGAATGAAGAGACTGTTTCAGTGAGAAATGGGTATGACAGGAGCAGGAAAAATTCTTCAGAATGATTGAAAGTGTAAGGCGGGAGTTGTGAGCATGTAACCATTTGTTTGATTGGTTCAGATAAAAGTGTAAAATAGATAAGCTTGACCAAAGCCTCTCTAGAGAACTGATGGGCAAGTAGTCCTTGAAAGACTAACTACTCTCCTGTTGTATTGCATTTACTGTAGCATGTTACAGATCCTCAGAAATCTCTTATGACTCAGATAAAATGACAGGTAATATTTCTATACTGCTAACCTCTAAAGAAGAAACCCTGGTAGTGCAGTGGTTAAGTGCTCAGTTGCTAACCAGAGATGGGCAGTTTGACTTCACCAGTTGCTCCAAGGGAGAACGATGTAGCAGTCTGCTTCTGTAAAGATTACAGTCTTGGCAACTGTATGAGGCAGTTCTACTCTGTTCTGTGGGGTCACTATGAGTCAGAATTGACTTGACAGCACTGGATTTAAAGAATAAGAACAGACTTCCTCCTTTCCTGACTTCAGAGATAACTCATTCCAGAATACAGTCTTAGAGCAGATCACCACAGTCAAGTTCTCCCTGAACATGCCCACTGCCACAATACACATATACAGATTCACTGGCCTACTCAGACATTAGCTGCGACTGTTGAATACATGGGTTAAGGGAGTAAGAATATTGGTCAGAGAGCAGGAACTAAGCAAAGAGGAGAAATTAGAACAGCAGCAAATGGTTGTGTTCATGTGTTCTTTTCCCAAAGAGTATGGATACATCACTCCATTTTCTAAGAGAAGAAGTTGAAATTGAATGGAAGTGATGTGTTTTCTAAAGACAGTGCCAAGCAAGAATAGAACCCAGACTTCCTTCCGTGAAGTTTTGATTTGTCTGAATTCCCCATCATCACCTTGAGAAAGGATATCATTTCCCTCTAAGTCCCCAGAGTGAGACAAGTTTTACCTCTAGTTTCTGCATAACATCTGGTACTAAGTGAGGACAACTGGAGTTTGGAGACAAGAAAGCAGGAGAACTCTGGAGGGCTCCCCCAGGGAACACAGATTCTACCTGTGTGAAAACCAAAAGCCACCAAACCAATCAACTGCACCTGCCCTGCCCCAACGCCCCCTCACACCCACAGATGCTCAATATTAGCAATGCAAACTCTTCTTCAGAGGGGACAGAAAGGAATATTGAAATGAATAAACCTAACAAAATTCATCCTTAGGGGAAAACAGATGGTTATATATATGCTTTGTGAGTCAGAAGAATTCCTAGAAAGAAAAAAAAAAAAAATCAGTTGATGATGCAAATTAATTGTTGTCACTTACTGCTGTTTTTTTTTTTTTTTTCTTTGCACAGAAGATAATTAAGATGACACCAAGAAAAACTGCTTCGACTGTTCACAGAAATCAGACTTAACTAGTCAAACAAGTTTTTCCCATGTGAAACCAGTACTGCTTTCCTCCTATCTCCCTCCAGTTGCCCCAACCATCATCCAGCAGCCTTTCTGAAAGGGTGAGGTTTCACTTCTTGCTGAGTCAGCCTGGCCTGTCTACTATTTAAAGGTGCATTGACAGGCTTCTGATAGGAAGGGATGAGGTTTTTTTTTTTTTTAATTGTGATTTGGAGGAAAGTTTACAGGGCAAATTCACTTGCCATACAGCAGTTCACACACATGTTGTCTCATGACATTGACTACAATTTACCCCAATGCAACTGCTCCCCTCCCACTTCCTCCCGATAGTTACCTCCTCCTTGTGTCCATCCCAGATAAGGGATTTTTGAGATTCGTTTCCATCAATCAGCCTGACAGGCTTCACAGCATTGTAACTGCACTTCCCCAGAGGCTCAGCACTCCAGCCAGGCTAATATCAGGGAAAAGAACATAGGGCAATTTGTCAGCATTGGCCTAGATCCTCATCCACTCAGTGCCAGGGCAAATGGAGAAGTGCTCCAAGCCTCCCATTGTAATGTGGAGGTTGCTAACCTCAGCTCAGTTCATGAAAGTGGGCGTGCACACATGCACATATATGCATGCACACGAGATTGACTGACATACCACATTTTACATATTTCTCTTTTTTTTTAACTTCTTCATCAACAACAACAACAAAAAATTGTGTGTGGTTGTGGTTCTATTAGTCTCCTTAGATGGAGACTCTACCTGAGGCACTCAGCGAGCTTTTCCTATTTCAATCCTCAGCACAGAAATGAAGTCTGTTCTTTAGGTTCAGACTCTCAGTGCAAAATGAATACATGATAATAGCATAAAAGTAGCCAGGAAAAATATATGGGTAAATAATATGTTTTTCTAGCTTAACTTCAGTGATGGTCTGTTAAGACATCAATTCTCATCTGGTAGAAAAACAAAAAACAACCCATTGCCATCAAGTCAATTCTGACTCATGGAGACCCCTGCTGGGCTTCTGAGGCAGTAAATCTTTAGGGAAGTAGATTGCGTGTCTTCCTTCCGTGGAGTGGCTGGTGGGTTTGAACCTTCAAACTTCTGGTTAGCAGTCTTCCCCCAACCTTCTACCTTTGTATTTCAGATTTTCATCCCACAAAAATCTTCCAGCCAAATTGTTTGGCAGGTGGAAGAACAATAGAAAGGTGCAATTTAAATTGCAGTGGTTTGATGAAAGGATTGCTATTTGGTAAGCTTGCTCTTTGTGGAAGAGGACTTCAAACTTGTTTGTACTCCTGATCAACGCAGAATAGAAAACAAACTGTTGATTGTTAATTGTCCAAAAAATAATGATAAAAATAATAATCACTATTTATTAAATAAACTGCTACAGGAGACTGCTGTCTGCACCACCCAGATGTTAACCGGTGGAAGCAAAGTCCACTACTTGACTCTTAAACCAAACCAAACAATTCCCATCAAGTCAATTCCAACTCTTGTCGATCCCATGTGTGTCAGAACAGAACTGTGTCCATAGGGTTTTCAACGGCTGCTCTGCGGAAGTAGATTGCCAGGCCTCTCTTTGAAGAGGTATGGGGTGGACTCGAGCCTCCAAACCGCCAACCTTTTGGTGAGCAGCTGAGAGTTTAACCATTTGTGCAGTTGAGGGACTCACTGGATTCTTAGATGCCTGATATCCTAGGTGTGAAGATTCCAGGTGCTTTTCTTTGGGAAGGTAAACACAAACATCACCAGCATATATTATGGAGTCCAGTGGTCCTTGATATAAGAATAATCCAGGGTACTTTTTAAATGTATAGATTACTCTTCAATAAAATTTTTGATTGTATAAGTGCACATTTGAGACTCAGGAATCTAAATTTTTAACGAAGTCTCCAGGTGACGTTAAATTAATTTGTCTAGCATCATAAGGAGCCCAGTGGTTGAAAGACACCTAGTGGCTTCATGGGAGAAAGACTTGGTGACAGCATAAAACAACAGTAAAACATCATATCTCTGGTTAGTGTCAAAGTGAGGGTTAGATCTAAGTTTCTTGATTTCTAGACCAGCGATGATTGACAATTCTGTGCTGGATCCAAAATTACTAAGGCAATATAGCGAAGTGGTGAGGCAAAGAAATACAAGACAGTGTGTCCTTTGTTGTTGTTAGTTGCTGTAGTAGTTGTTGTTGTTATTTGCCATCGAGTCGGCCCCTACTCATAGCGACTCCTCCTTGGGTTTCCGAGGCAGTATCACTATGGAAGTAGGAATGCCCAACCTTCCTTCCGAGGAGTGGCTGGTGAGTTTGAACCACCAGCCTTCTGGTTAGCAGTCAAGTGCCTTAGGCACTATGCTACCAGAGCTCCTCTAATTCATGTGACCCATGTACAACAGAATTCAACATGCTCAGCTCTGCATCACCCTCCCAATCATTGGCATGCTCAGGTCCACTGTTGCCGGAGTTTGAGTACCTTCCAACTTAGGAAGCTCATCCTTCAACGCTGTATCAGGCTATCCTCTACTGTGATCCATAGGGTTTTCAATGGCAAACTTTTGGGAACTAGATCACCAGGCCTTTCCTCCTACTTTGTTTAAGTCTGGAAGCTCCACTAAAACTTGTCAACTATGGGTAAACCTGGTGGAATTTGATATACGATTGATAAAGCTTCCAGCATCATAGAAAAACGTAAACCACTACAATATGACAAACCAACAGGTTAGATAATGGCAGATAATGTGCCTCCCCAAAAATGAATCAGGAACAACTGAAGGTGGTTATCTCTTGATCGTGGATAGAATTTACCTGCTCTGGAAGAATATAGAAACTCAGGGGCTATGAAAGTTTCCTTGAGTTTCCCTATATCCTTAAGGCAGACATATTTATATGAAGATTACATACCAATGAAACTAGAGAATATCACAGAGTCATCATTTCAGGCTGTAGGTTAGAGAACCAAATGTTTTCCTTCTAATATTAATAACTATTCTCAACTTTAAAATTTTTATAAAACAAGTAGTTATCCCTTTACACAGTTTAGGGTATATATCCCCAGAGTGCAATGGTTATGGCTTCACATTTCAATAATAACTAAAATTCCGGAATCCAGCCTATCCCACTTTAAATTTCTAGTCCCTTCACTGTTACATGTGTAGACTTGAACCTCCATACTGTTGGTGTATGTTTTAGTTCTCTTGTGCCACTATAACAGAAATACCACAAGGGGATGGCTTTAACAAACAGAAATTTATTCTTTCACATTTTAGGAAGCTAGACATCCAAAGTTGGGGTGTCAGCTCTAGGGGAAAGCTTTCTCCCTCTGTTGGCTCTAGGGGACAGTTCTTGTCTCCTTTCAACATCTGTGGGCCTGGAATTCCTTGGAAATTCCCCAGGGTCTAAGAGCTTCTCAGACAAGGACCCTGGGTCCAAATAACACATTTTCCTCCTAGCTCTTCTTTCTTGGTAGTAATGAAGTCTCTCTACCTCAGCTCAGTTTTCTCTCATAAGATAAAAATGATATAGGCCACACACCAGGGAAATTCCCCTTCCATCCATCAGATCAGGGCTATGACCTGAAAGGTGTTGCATCCCACCCTAATCCCCTTACGCTGATTGGCTGATCACGTCAGATCACATTATAGGGGGAGGGGTGATTGCATCATTACATAACTGGAAATTACATCATTACATAATTGCCAAACCACTGAGAATCATGGCCCAGCCAAGTTGACACATACTTTGTTGTTATGTGCCATTGAGTTGGACCCAACTCATAGACCGCTCCTTGGGCTTCTAAGGCAGTATCACTACAGAAGTAGATTGCCCAACCTTCCTTCTGAGGAGTGGCTGGTGGGTTTGAACCCCCAGCCTTCTGGTTAGCAGGCTAGTGCCTTAGGCACTAGGCTACCAGAGCTAGACACATACTTTAGGAGGACATAATTCAGTCCATGATAGGTAATACATAAAAAATAACAGAAATTTGGTATTCTTGATTGCTAAATTGTATTCAGTAGCATAATATGCCACAATTTGTTTATATATTCTTTTGTTGATGGACATTTGAGTTATTTTAAGGAGTATATAAGCTATTATGAATAAAGCTGCTTTGAAGGACATTGTTGTACAAGCCTTTTTGTAGACATACTTTTCCATTTCTCTTAAGTATATGACTAAGAATAAAATTGATTTGTCAGAATCAATACATAACCCTATAAGAAATTGCCAATAAGTTTTCCAGTTACTCATTTCATTTTACACTCCCACCAGCACTGTATAAGACTTCCAGTTGTTTCACATCCTGCTAATACTTGGTGTTGCTGTACTAAAAAAAAAAAAGAAAAGAAAAGCAATTAGTGGATATGAAATAGTATGTCATTGTGGTTTGCATTTGCATTTCTCTGAGGAAAGATGATGTTGAGCACCACCCACCTTTTCTCACTGCTGCCTTTTTGACCTCGTCAGTACTGCAGCTATGAAAAGGTCTGGCTGCAGATGCAGATATATTTGTTTCTTCTTTGGATTCAATTCAGTTGGGATTCTGGAATCTAGTTACCACAAGAACACAAGTATTATGTTATTTTTCTCTGCTTACCATCTCTTCTTTAATGCTGCCTTCCTGACAAAAGCTAGGTTTGGGAAATCAGGAGAGAATTTGGAGTCATTTCTGCAAAACCAAGGCTGCTCTCTGTTAGCCCCATAGAAAAGAATGGTTTTAATTATATATGGGTTTTTATTTCTGTGGACACGAAAGATAGGAGCAAAATTCCTTCGTCTTAGTCTATATTCTAGCTGAAAACATACATTTTTTTTCTGTGTTTTAGATTTTGTTTTGTTTAGTTTTTCTTTTTTTTAAATTAATTGGCAATGTTTAAAAGTCAAGAAAATTAAAAGAAACATCCAGATTGACAGCTTCTCTTGAAAGTAGGTTCTCTTGAACCTTCTGGGCCTGGGCTCCTGTAGTGATTAGCCAGAGCTAAGCTACTCTGACTCCCATGGGGCTTCTATGAGTCCGAGTTGCCTCTAAGGCAGCTGGTTTAAGCAGCTCTGGTAGCATAGTGCCTAAGGCACTTGACTGCTAACCAGAAGGCTGGCGGTTCAAACCCATCAGCCACTCCTCGGAAGGAAGGTTGGGCAATCTACTTCCATAGTGATACTGCCTCGGAAACCCAAGGAGGTGCCACTATGAGTCTGGTGCGACTTGATGGCAAATAACAACAACAACAACAGCCTCTTTACTCAAGGTGGGCACTCTCCAATTCCAATCCCTAGCACTCTCCATCATCCAGCCCAAACCACTCATCTAAATTACCTGTAATCACAATCTGGTCTTTTGATATTCGTCACCACATCTTTCCATTGGAATTAAAGCAGAGTTAGACCAAATTTTGAGTCATTTAAACCTGTGGGCACTAAAAAATTAAGTCAAGAACACCTTGAGTGACAGATAATAAATTTTTGCCAAGACTCTGATCACGTTTTGCAGAAAATGTGTCTCTCCAACAATGATCAGGAAAACTGAAAGTAATCTCTTAGCCTAGGAAAGAATTTTCCTGCTCTGGGAGAATACAGAAACTCAGAGACTAGCGAAACTCTGGGAGCTCTGGTAGCATAGTGGCTCAGAAGGCTAGCGGTTCAAACCCACCAGCCACTCCTTGGAAGGACGGTTGGGCAATTTTACTTCCCTAGCGATACTGCCTCAGAAACCCAAGGAGGGGTCACTATGAGACGGGGCCGACGCGACGGCAAATAACAACAACAGCGAAACTCTTGAATTTCTATGCCGTGGCCTGCCAGCCCTGAGCTATTTGTCTCAGGATAGACATAATCTACCTGATCTTTGACTTTGCTTTTTTCCCCCACACGACTGTGGTGAAATGAGTTTCCTTTACATAGCCTTTCACCTGGATCTTTTGGAAAAACAACTTGAGAGATTTTTTTCCCCTATGCCCTGAGGTGTTATATTTGCCTGAGTTTTCTATCCAAGAGGGTTTGTTACTTTTATCCAGGCTAATTGACATTTTGTGGGTAAGCTCTTCTTGTTCTGGTATTCCAGTGAGGCATTATGTTGTTTCCTTTCATGTTAATGGTTGTCATTAGCTTGATATACTTTTTCCACCCCTTAATTTTTAATTTGTTTTTATCTTTGTGTCTAAGGTGGGTCTCTTGTATGTCTACAAGCATATCAATGGGTCTTCTTTCCATATCCAATCTGCCACTCCTTTCATGTCATCCCATATAACTCTTAGGTTCTCTTAAATCTTTGTTCTGATTTTTCTTCATATAGGCTGGTGTCAAAGGATTTATCTTCTAGTTGGGAAATGTATTCTTCAGCCAGCTCTAGCCTGTTCTTCTGTGCCTCCACTGTGTTGTGTAATTCTGTAATTTTATTGTTCATCTTCTGGATTTCTAACTGCTGTTTTTGTATGACTTCTGATTGTGTATTAATCTTGTTATTTTGTTCTTGAATGGTTTTCCTGAATTCTTCCAGGGTACTGTCCATGTTGTCCTTGGTTCTGTTTGTGGTTTCTTTGAGCTCTTGTAGAGTTCTATAAACATATCTTCTAAATTCCTTCTCAGATAATTCTATTGCCTCTTCTCCTTCCATGTTTAATGAGTTTTTTGTTGGGGATTTTATTTCTATTGTCTTGTCCTGGGTTTTTTTTTGTTGTTGTTGTTTATTTTTTTGGTTTGGAGTTGCCTGTTGTTTCCTAAGGAGCTCTGGTAGCTCTGGTAGTGCCTAAGGCATTTCACTGCTAACCAGAAGGCTGGCGGTTCAAATCCACCAGCCACTCCTCGGAAGGGAGGTTGGACAATTTACTTCCGTAGTGATACTGCCTCGGGGACCCCAGGAGGGGTCATTATGAGTTGGGTTTGACTAGATGGCATTGAGTTTTTGAGTTGTTTCCTAGACATTTTGAAGTTGTTGTCTTTAACTATTAGTTACGTATTGACTTGTTTCACCTTGATTTTAATATATTTTAAATATATTTGCAAGGGTGGAGCTGGTGTATTTTCTTTTTTTTTTGGTTACTAATTGAGGTGTGCTGGGTTGCTTTGCAGTTTTCTTTGCGTTGATGAAATCACTGTAGGGAATATGGATGCAGGTATCTCTTCATTGTGAAGGGGATCTAGAGTTAGGACAAGCAGGTGTTGTGATGGCTTAAAGTGGTTCTTCTATTGGGTGAGGCAGAGGAGAAGGAGAAAAAAGAGGAAGAAGAGAAAAAGAAATAACAAAAACAAAAAACAAGGGTCCAGTAGCTAGTCCTCGCTTTCTGTGTTTCTGTAATTATTGCTGGTTCCAGGGTTTTGTTTTGAGTCTGCTTGGGATGGCTACCAATGATGACATTTGCTTGTTATTCACAGGCCCATGGTTCAAAATCAGCAAAGACCCCAGTGGTTATGGGGCCACTACTTTCCACTTGGGTTGGATAGCCTCAAAAAAAAAAAAAAAATGTACTCTGGGCCACTCTGTGCTAAAAAGCTGTTGTGGAAGAACTGAATCCCAGCCTTGTACTGTGAGCTCATCTCAGGGCCTGCCTACCTGCAGTGCATTTCTTCCCTCCCCTCTGTTAGCTCCCAACCCAGTGGCAACCTGATCCACAGGGGTTTCTTCTCTGTTTCTCTGAAATGTTGTCCACTTACTTAGCTCAGTTCCCAAGATTACCATCAGAAGCTGCAGTTGTGGGCAGTCAGAGTCCTTGAAGCTGCCATTGGTTCCCCTAGTTAGTGTTCCTTCTTTCTTTTCTCCATCACGGCTTTCTCTGGTATTGTTAAAGGACTTTTTTTTTGTGATTTGGGTGAAAATTTACAGAGCAAATTCACTTTCCATACAGCAGTTCACATACACTTTGTCTCATGACATTGACTGCAATTTACCACAATGCAACAGCTCCCCTCCTACTTCCTCCCAATAATTACCTCTTCACTGTGTCCATCTCTCCAAGCACTCCTGCCCCATGAGCTGTCTCCCTGTGCATAAATAGCCCTTCTTTCTCCCATGATTGTTCTCTCCAAGGAGTGTATTTACCTCAGGTAAATGTTCAACTCCTATGCCTGTATTTTGTTTGGCTGGAAGCCACAAGTGTGCGTTCAATTCCAGACCTGAAAGGCAGGTAGGGGCCACAGTCTTAGTGGTTCCACCAAGCTCTATAGGACCAGCAAACCTGGTAAAGGACCTTTCTGCTTCTCCATCTCACTGTCTTGCTTGTTGCCAGGAAGGTTCGTTTATTTTTATTTTTCCCAACTGTTTACCCTGTTTTTTCTCTTTCTGCATTAAATCTGGCCTTCTCTAACTTAATGAGCTGTTGATAGCCCCAGAATCCCTGTTTCAAACTGCTGCACCTATTTTTTCAGGCAATAAGATGCTAGAGGGAACAAATGTGTGGGCTACAAGTACAATGCCATCTTCTAAATCCATGAGTATATTTCTTAGAAACTCTCCAAACTTAATTTTGAAGTTGCCATTATAGGAGCTTCTTGCCATAAAATTCCTTAGGTGACACAAAGGTTTGCACTAGACTGCTAACCCAGACATTGGTGATTCAAATCAATCTAACAGTACCATACAAGAAAAGGCTTGACAGTCTGCTTCCATTAAGATTACAGCCAAGAAAACCCTATGAGGTAGTTCTACTCTGTAGCACAGGAGGTCACTACAATGAAGGCATCAGAATCAACTTGATGACAATTAACAACAGCAACGTGGTTTCTAATCAATATCAATTTCACAGAAGAAGTCTCACTTTATTTCCAATATGTGTATTCTTTTCCTTAGGATGTTCCAAAACTATGCCCAAGGTTGGCACATTTGAATGAAGTCAGGTAGGATGAATTCTCAAAAACCTTTTATCCAAAATAGGAGTGAGCTTCAAGTATTGGAAAATCACTAACAAAGACCATCAAGATGGTGCCCTGCTACCAATACTAACCACTCAAAAAGGGGTGAAGATTGGAGATCCTGAATAGAGTGGGAGGAAAAATGTGGAACTGCGGTGTAGTAAATTACTTAGTGTGGCTTTTCTACCCATAAGTCTTTGTAAACTCTAAGGTGGGAATTGCTATTAGCTACGGAGGAGATCCTGATTTTAAAGT
>NW_006921781.1:4444188-4447388 GCF_000298275.1 Orycteropus afer afer
AGGTGGTGGGTGCTCTGGGAGGAACGGTTGGAGAAAGGACTGGAGGGAGGCAACATGTCTGGCCTGGCAGTAATAGGCCTTGGGTTACTGCTGGTAACCCTGTCTTCCCTTTGTGGAATTAGAGGAGGTCGGAACATGTGGCCTCCTTGCCGTTTTAGCAGGAACAAAATCCGAAAACATAAAAATAACCAGAATTACTGGTTGGATAGAGATGGTGGAACCCCCGGGGCTGTGGCCCCGGGTTGTCCTTAGAGCCAGGAACTGGACTCACTTCTGTGGATTAGCTCTCAGCCAAACAGTAGAAAGGCCTATAAGCAGAATACCTACCCCAGAGAGACCCACCTACCATAGGGAGATGTACCCTTAGATCAATCAACTGTGAAAAATCAGAGGACAGCATTTGCATAGAGAGAAAGCTGGGCAGACAGGGATACAAAGATAATGACACAGGGAAGGGGTAGTCATAGAGAGAGATGGGAGGAGAGCTTTTTACTCTTGGGATTGTAATCAGAGCTATGAAACCAAATGTGCATGACCTGTGAAAAGTAAACTGAATCTGCTTTGTAAATCTGGACCCAAATCACAATAGCATTTTTTTTAAAAGACCTATCAAGAAAATAAAATTTAAAACTTATAGTCAGGACTTGAATGATATGTTTTAACTAGCACCAAAATGTATTCCTTAAACTAAACTATTATTTTGCATACTTGAGATTCTTTGGGAGAGGAATTGCATCTTATTCATGATATATCTTTGGCAACTAGTCTACCCCTTACCTCATAGTGGAAGCACAATAAATATTTGTTGAATAAATGGATTGTGCAATGTATTTCTTTCGAAATTATGCAAAATCCAAGGACCTCAAAAGCACACAGTACTGCTAACCTCTGAAAGCAATGGAATAAAGATTATAAAGCCACATGTTTGCAGTAATAGACCTAGAATGTTCTAGAATATATTAAGATTTAAGCCCTAGTGAGGATATGAATAAGGATCTCTGGTGGCACACTAGGTAAGGCACTTGGCTACTAATCAGAAAGTTGGTGGTTCAAACCCACCAGCTGCTCCATGGGAGGAAGATGAGGCAATGTACTTCTGTAAAGATTTACAGCCTTGGAAACCCAGTGGGGGTCACTATAATTCAGAATTGAGTCAACAGCACTGGGTTTGGTTTTTATGGAGGATATAGGTAGGTGAGACTCTTCAGAAAGAACCTTTGATAACTAAAAAATTCACAGCTCTTCAGGAGGTAGTGAAACTCTTCCCAATGCAGTGCTGGCTTGGAGGTCAGCCCTGTTTCCAGGAAAAAACAGCAGGGAAAGTAGTGCTGAGCCAATGAGTTCACTGGGCTTCAGGAATTCTAAGCCCTATGGGATTACTATCTAGGTAGTTCAGTGGTTGCAAAAACATTGGGAAATGGGCAAATGAATACAATTTGAGTGTCCAAGGAGTACCTAATTTATTTTTATTGGTGACATTCTACAATGTGTGTTTTTTGCTTCATGTACAGTCACATCCCAGTTACAATGGCCCATTGTTAGATCAGCTTCTCTGCTTCCTGCTCCTGAATTCCAAATACCTTGGCAAGGTTGGCACATTCTTTATAGATATTACCCATATGCCTTTTCACTGAAAAGTTTGGCATTTCTTAAGAAATGCCTGAAACAAATTAACTTGAATAATCTCTCTCATGTATTTTATGCAAAATTTATTTCTATTTGACTAGAAATAGAAGAAAGGTGAACGAAAGATAGCTAAAAAGACCTGATTTGGAAAATTCCCACATTAAATTGGGTTATAAATGCATAGAAAACTGGGCTTGAAGATAGATGCAGAGCAAGTTACTTCGTCTCTTGCTACCTTCATTGTATCATCTGTTACAATGAAAGTGGACTGAAAAATTAAGTTGTCATTTTAGGAGCGACTAAAAGAAAACAAAATAAAATAAAATTTCTTACCAGCCTTTAAAATGTTTTAAATTAAAATTTGATATGTAAAAAGTACACAAATAATTATTTTCTTGCTTAATAAACTATCGCAAAGAGAACACATCCAGCTAACCTCCACCTAGATCAAGAAATCAAATATTACCAGGATCTCAAACTCCCCTTATGGGACATGCAATCACCAATCCCTTACTCCTTCCCCAAAGTAACCACTGTCCTTACTTCTAACAGTACCTCAAAATAGTTTGCTTTTGAATATTATAAAAATGAAATTATATGTGTTTCTATGTCTGTCAGTCATCTATTGCTCTATAATCAAAGTTTAGATTTACCAACATAGATGACATTCAATGAGGATTATTCAGGAGGAAAAAAAAAAGCTGACTATGTATTTTGAGTGGAAAGATATTTAATATAGAGAATTACAGGTTCACATCACCACTGGAAAGCTGGGGAGCAAATGTAGGAAGGCCACTTTAGGAAAGCAGGAGGTGCAGAGACCACAGGGAAGTAAGTCACTGTAATGATCTCAGCTGCTTGTGCATGGCTGTCACAGGAGAAGATCCAGTTACCAGTTGTTGTCAAGAAACTTCATGTGTGTGAGAGTGGAATGGTGCTCCATAGGGTTGTCAATGGCTGATTTTTGAGAAGTAGATCACCAGGTCTTTCTTCTGAGGTGCTTCTGAGTGGATTGAAACCTTAACCTTTCAGTTTGTAGCCAAACACATTAAACTGTTTGTACCACCTGAGAACCCTAACCAGTTGCCTGTCCAGCCAGTTCTGACTCATAGCATTCTCATTTGTGTGACAGAACTGTGCTCCATAGAGTTTTTAATGGCTGGTTTTTCATAAGGAGACCACCAGGCTTTTATTCTGAGATACTTCTGGGTGGACTCCAACCTCCAACACGTTAAAAATTTGCAACACCCAGAAACTCCATTGGAGTAGATAAATAGGTTCTCTCTCTCTCTTCTGCCTTCCTAATCTCACATAAGCTCTTCTCATTGGCAGATTCTGGGTTTCTCTCTTGTGATGCTGGCGAGAATATTGAAAAGGACAATGGTGATGCTAAGTTAAAATCAGGTAATTTGACAGAGGCTTAGCCAATTTTTTTTCTTTTTTTAATTAGGATTTGGGTGAAGATTTACAGAGTAAATTCACTTTTCATGCAGCAGTTCACATATACTTTGTCTCATGTCATTGACCAAAATTTACAATGCAGCAGCTCCCCTCCCACTTCCTCCCCATAGTTA
>NW_006921781.1:4455004-4469543 GCF_000298275.1 Orycteropus afer afer
ATCCTTTCCTTCAAGGCTCAGGGGTCCAAGATTATCTTCTGTGTCTGTGTTAATTGGTTTCCCTTTTCTTTGTTGAAGAGGGTCTGTGCAATCCTTCTGCCTAGTCCACCATCTTGCCGGAACCATCTTAGCCAATTTTTTAATTAGTTGATGGAAGAGAATTGGCTTGTCTCCACTGCTGATCTTATAGACTGTCCTAAGTATTCAGATCTATTTTCAACATAAATCCTACTATAGTGCCCACCTTAAGGATACTTGAAAGCTTGATTCTCTATTACTTCTTTCCAAGCCAGTGAATCAGAAGACCAGTCCTCTCTTCTCATACCACAAATTGCACAGGGAATCTTTTAAAGATCAGCAGCCTATGGATAATCATCTAAGAGTTCTCAGAACTAGAGCAAAATGAAACTTGTCATATTGAATGTTGAGTTTCTCTTGTTGTGGGCTACTTCTCACTGTCTCTATTTCTCAGATGGTGAGACCACCTTTTAGGGGAAGACACAGTTGAAAAGAATGACTACTCATCACCCTCTGGTAACAGGAATTAATTCCACTCCCTCTAGGTTTCCAACCTTTGTGGTTACCTTGTCCTCATAGAAGAATTACCATGGAGGTTTGAATTTTGTTAGTTTCCTTTCTGTACATCTAAATAAATGGAAATCTAATTTCCAGAGAGTCTCAGGAACTAAACAACACAGGAATACTTTGAGATGTCTTCAGTCCACTTTCTTGGTGCTGTTCTATTTCATCTGTCCTGGAGGAAGTGCAGCTGAAATGCTCCTTGGAAGCGAGAACGGCCAGACTTTGTCTCACCTACTTTGGTCATGTTGTCAGGAGGGACCATTCCCTGAAGAAGGATGTCATGCTTGGTAAGGTGGAGGGTCGACAAAAGAGGGGAAGGCCCTCAACGAGATGGATTGACACAGTGGCTGCGGTGATGGGCTCAAGTATAGCAGGGATTGCGAAGCTGGCTCAGGACTGGGTGGTGTTTCGTTCTGCTGTGCATGGGGTCTCTATGAGTCGAAGATGACTGGATAGCACCTAACAACAACAATTCTATGTCACAATAATAATTCCAAAGGCTCTGTTGCTATTGAGTCAATTCCAACTTCTGGTGACCCCATGTGTGACAGAATAGAACTGCTTCACAGGATTTTCTTGACTGTAATCTTTATGGAAGTAGATTGCCAGGCCTTTCTTCTGTGGCACTGCTGGGTTGGTTCAACCACCAGCCTGTAGGTTAGTAGTCAAGTACAAACTATTTCACAATCCAGGGACCATAATACCAAAGCAGAGCTACAGAAATTTGTTTTGGATCTTTATTACTACAAGCAGATAATTGTCCCCACTTTTCTTATTAGTGATCAGGAATCCTGAGATAAGTGCTATAATAAATAAATAAATAAATAAATAAATAAATAAATAAATGAATGAATGAATGAATGAATGGTAGAATAATAAAGCTCACCTAAGGATAAGGTCAAAGCCAGTTCTCTGTTTTCCTTACAGAAAAAGAAAGAAAAAAGGAGGTGGTTTTAGTCTAGTGACTGTTTATTTTAACCTAGACACTTTCTTTCTCCCTTTGCAATTTAGTCCCACTTATGTTTTCAGAAGGATTGCCAATTCTGATGAGTTTCTTGGGCAGAGACTAACAGACAAGGTTAAACACAGCTGTTCTGGTGCCTGAAATCTTTAAGAGTCCAGCAGGCCTTTAGTTAGTAAAATAAACTCAAAGAGGACTGTCTGGACCAGCTATTCCAGAAACAAGATGCATATAAATGAGCACGGAGGCAGCAGACATCACTAGCCAAGGTCAGAGGCAACCCCAGGACATGAATTTACAGTGGAAACGCACTATCTTAGTAGTAGTACAATTTGCTACTACTACACAGAACAGAGTGGACATTCTGGCCTTTGATCATCAGGCTGTCCTAAGAAACTGTTATCCAGAATAGCACTGTCAGTACTTTTTATAATAAAATGCTTCATTTTCTAGGCGTTTTGCTATTAGGTTGCAGAAGATAGAACTGATACTCAAATACAAGGTCAAACCACAACATTTATATTGTTGTTGTTAGTTATCATGGAGTTGGCTTTGACTCATGGCTACCTTGTGCATAACAGAACAAACAGTTGTCTGTCCCTGCACATCTTCATGACTGCTGCTATGTTTGAGTTCACTGTTGCAGCTAGTATGTCAATTCATGTCATTGAAGGCTTCCTTCGTTCTCACTGACCCTTTTTCCTATACCACATCCTTTCCTAGCGATTGGTCTTTTCTGATGATGTGTTCAAAGTAAATGAGAAATCTTGCCATCCTCACTTCTAAGAAGTATTCTGGTTGCATTTCTTCTAAGATTAATTAGTTTGTTCTTCTGGCAGTCCCTCTTATTAGCTAAAATGAACAGTGCTAGTTATCCAGGTGAGGAGGGTAATTGTTTTCCCAAATAGGGCTTTCATTACTAGTAATTTATAAAAGGCCTCTTACAAACATTGTATCTTCACAAGTGAATTTTGTGTGTCCCTGTTTTATAGACTGATTGAACAGGAAATAGATTCATTTTGCCAGATTTAAGTAGTCTCCTTCCCTTGCTGGGCTCCAGTAGTTTCTGTGTAACAGATGTATTGACTTTTCCAGACAAAACACCTCCAGAGAAGCTAACCAGCTGCAACTATCCCAGGTCTACCACTTTAGAAGAGAGCCCCTCAAACTTCATGGACTTCAGCTCCTTCATGTGTATGTTCTAGATATTTTGCCAGGATTTTGGTAATCCACACCAACTAACAATGAGATTGTGTGAATATAGAATTTTCATAAACTATGGTGGCAATATAAATTAGCATGATTTTTGTTGACATTATGTAATAAAACTTAAAATGCAACTACTCTTTGATACAGAAAATTCCTTATCTAATAATCTAAGACAGAGCCACATAAATAAGCAAAGATATACAAAGATGTTCCTCTCAATTAGAAATAACCTAAGTCCCTGGGTGGTATACATGGTAATGCACTCAGCTGCTAACTTAAAGGTAGGAGGTTCAAGTCCACCCAGAGACATGATGGAAGAAAACTCTGGCAATCTACTTCTGAATAATCAACCATTGAATATCTTATGGAGCACAGTTCTACTCTGACACACATAGGGTCACCTTCAGATAGAAGCAACTTCACAGCAACTGGTGGTGGTCATGGTAAATGTCTACTAACATGGGACTAGTTTACAAAGAATAGGTACATTCATACAAAAGAATCTCTACATCCATTAAAAAGAATAATGTAGATTTATATTTGTTGATTTAAGTAGAAATTCCGTAACTTTTTTGCCCCCCAAGAAAAGGAATTACAAAACAGCAGGGTTGATACAATCCCATTTCTGTGTAAATCAAATCAATCCCAGCCTAACAATAGTGTTGCATTCAGGAGAGCAGCTGAGCTACCAGAAGTTACTGCCAAATAATTTCAGTCTTTACTCTTCTCTTTCAGAAAACGTTAAAGAACATACAAATTCTAACCCACAGTAGCACATCTTCAGATCTCCTCTGGTACTTCACTTCTTTCATCTTGTTCTCTAACTCACGCTGTAACAGCTCCTGGAAGCTCTCTTTCTCTGACACTGTTCTTCATTCTCAACCCAAAATTTCTTTCTGATACCCCAATCAATCAATCACTTCTCTTTTGCCCCTCTTCCTTTGGTTCACTCTTCACTGAGTACCATGATCTGTATAACAAGGTGGAGAGAGATGAAAATGCTAAGTGGAAAAACTATCTTTCCCAGTGGAAAAACTTATCTTTCTCAGTGAGGAGAAACAAAAGGGATTGTGACTATGCATATACTACAATGTAGCAAATACAAAACTCCTGCACTGATGTCTACTGTATCCATTCATAGAGGTGTCTACAAAGATATCAACAAAAGTCTTAACCATGACTATCTCAGTTGGGATTTTCCCATGAGTTTTGCTGTTATATTTGGATCCCTCCTTGTATTTCTGAATTATTCACGATGAACATGTTTTGTTTGTAATCAGAAATGAGAAATTAACTCATATCAGTATGAAAAAAGAGGTCACAATAAAGTTTACAAGAAATACTGATGTGGAAAAGCACACAATTTAAATGCAAAATGTAGTTATTTTAAATAAATACAGTTGGATCATCTCTTCTTGTTTCAACATTAATAAACTCCATTATTTTGTAATCATTTTAGATACTCCTTCATGTGCTAATAAAGTACAGTTGTAGTAGGTCACTCACTTAATAGTTGGATACTCCCCTCTATTGCTCAATGATTATTGTGTACCAATCAACCCTGCTTAATTTGTGAGTCCAGATTATGGACTTGTACAGAATCTAAGGACTTATAAAACACATTAAACATTTCAAACTAATTGTGACATTTTTCATACCTTTGCCCCAACAATGTTTTCAGGGTTCTCTTGGTAAGTAGCCAGGGTGCATATATTTGTATTCATTTCATTCTGTCCACACCTATACATCCTTGTTAGCCGTTTATAAATTATAAATTATTTATAGTTGCTGATATTTGCCATCGAGTTCACTACAACTTGTGGTGCAACAGAACAGATGTTGCCCAGGCCTGCATCATCCTCACCACTGCAAGTACGTTTATTCAAGTCCATTGCTGTGGCTTTTGTGCCAATCCACCTCACCAAGAGTCTCCCACGCACTGGTTCCTTCTACTTCACCAAACATGAGTCCCCTCCAATGAGAGACATTCAAAGCAAGTGAGTTGAACAATGTCCCATAGTGGTCCAATGTTTTCAATGGCTGATTTTCAGAAGTAGATCACCACACCTTTCTTCCTGGTCTGTTGTAGTCTGGAAGTTCTGCTGCAACCTGTCCACCATGGGTGTCCCTGCTGACATTTGAAATCCTGGAGGCATAGCTTCTGGCATCACAGCAATACACAGTCATCACAGTGAGACAAACCAAGTGAGCATGTTTATAAATATCCAGTACTTATTTACTTTTATAATTTGTGAGCCAGACACATTACCCTAAAAATCAAGGTGTGTGCTTGTGCAGTCCCCAATATTCTGACTCATGAGTCTTCTCTTAGTTGGAGAATTCTGAAGAAAAGTTTGCAACACATTGTTGATGGAGCACTATAACTACAACTGCTGGCAACTAATGCCAGACATCCCCAGCTCCAAGTTCCTGAGAAGGGAACTTATTAGTCAGACTCTCTATACACAAATGCCAAATGGCTACCTGGCTTATGGCTGGAAAGTCCTCCTGGGAATTCCAGAAAGCAGAATTTGTCAGCTGAAAACTATATTTGCTTCTCAAACCTCCATCTGTTTTACAATTAAATTAATTAAATCAATTCTAAGCATAGGCGACTTAAACAGGTCTCTGTGAGGAGGAAAAGAATAACAGCTGATAGAAACCTCAACAGACCTTGAAAATTGGAGAAGTGATTGGAAATAGGCTCTAATACGCTGGCTAGAACAGAACATTTAAAAGAGGGGGAAAAAAAACTGCTGGAAATAGATGGAAAACAGCTGATTGTTCTACCAGTCTATTTCCAAAGATTCAAGTGTCATGAAGGGATTATTCACTTCAATGATATTCTATAAACCAACTGTTTTATAAAAATGGCAGAATGCAAAGAGCACAGAGGGTAACAAAATACTCAAAATAAAGTTAATGCAAATACAGAAAGAGATGGGGCTAGTATTCTGGCACTGATTTTGAGTCAGAGACAGAAAAGGGGGTCCTTATTTAGTTTTTATAATGTAACAACCATTGGAACTGGTCTTTAGTCATTCCTCCCGGGAAGGCCTATGTCCTAGAAACTGGCTAGGTGTGTAATGAATAAAAGTCTCTATGAATGATAGCAACTCAGGCTTCAAACTTTATGGGTTGAAGCTGTCTCAAAAATGGACAGGAAGTGATCTTTCTAAGGATTGTTGAGGTTGGGAAGGGACTCTGCCAAAGCAGAGGATTTCACAGCCCACTGCCATGTCCTCTCACAGTACATAGTGTTTAGTAACAAGAGTAGGCATTGGAACTTCATTTTATAAAAATGGTGCTTTACCTCTCCCTTGCCTTTTCTTCTGTTGAAGGGACATTTTGGGTTTTAGGGTCACTTCATCCCAAATGAGGTGCTGTTCTGGTTACCTAGTGCCACTCTGACAAGAATATATCACAAATGGAAAGGCCTTAACAAACAGGAGTTTATTCTCTTACAGTTCAGGAGGCTAAAAGTCCGAGTCCAAAGTGCCAGACTCTAGGGGCTGTGTGAAAACTCCTCAACCTTGGGCTTCATCTCTGCCTCTTGCTCCTGGCCCACTGAAGCTAGAGGCATCTCTTCACTCAGGCAGCTACTGGCTGCTGAGGCTGACAAGCCCAAGGTTGACAAATAAAATGGCACAGTCCTGACGTTATGCCAAACTACATAGCAAGCCATTAATTCAAGTCTGTTGAAACTCCCAAGGTCGGCAGAGCATGGCAGGCTGCTAAACAATGACATGGCTACATGCAGGGTCCAAGCATGCCACAAACTAGAGACCATTCCTAAACCTGCTTCTTATATAAGGGAAGCAGACCACATATGCAAAGCAGCACTCAGCCACTTGTGGTAGATCCTACCATGGAGCTGATTGCCAGTCTCATCATGGAGAATAACTACCACCATCTGCCCAGCCATTCAACCAGGCCCAGCCAAGTTGACACACAAATTTAACTACCACAGGTACTTCAGATCTAGTGGTTGGAACACTATTGGACTCTCACCCACCTTAGACCCACCTAGTGATTTTCATCAGAACTATTCCTAAGCAAGATTAGCACCCTCTGAAAGTCATTAGTCAGGGAATAGAAATAGTTGCATCTATTCCTTACTGAAGGAGCTCTGGTGGTGTAGTGCCCAAGACATTTGACTGCTAACCAGAAGGTTGGTGGTTGAAACCCACCAGCCACTCTGTGGAAGGAAGACTGGGCAATCTACTTCCATAAAGATTTACCAACTCAGAAACCCAAAGGGGGTCTCTATGAGTTGGAATCAACTCGATGGCACTAAGTTTGGTTTTTGTTTTTGTTTTTGATTTTGGTTACTCCTTATTTATCAACTATCTCATTATCTGCCATTTTGCATTGATGACAATAGTATGAAATCTACTGTCCCACTACTTTGCACATGAATGATGTATATCTGGCAGTAATCAACATTGAGGTGTGAGGCAAGAATACTGCTGGCTGTGATGCTTAAAGCTATGTGTCAGTTTGGCTGAGCAATGTTTCTCAGTGGCTTGGGAGTTATGTAGCAATGTAATTAGGCAGTTATGCAATGATGTAATTTGACAACTAAGTAATGATATAGTTATCCTCCATTTTGTGATCTAATGTGATCATCTTCCATTTTCTTATAATGCCAATTTTATAAATATCCAGCATTTATTTACTTTTATGATTTGTGAGCCAGACACATTTCCCTAAAAATCAAGGTGTGTGCCTGTGCAGTGCCCAACATTCTGACTCATGAGTCTTCCCTTAGCTGGAGGAATTCTGAAGAAAAGTTTGCAACACATTGTTGATGGGGCATTGTAACTACAACTGCCAATTGTCGTTCCAAATGACCTGGTGTTTGGAACCTAACCACATCAATAAATGAAGTTGTTGTTGTTGTTAGGTGCCATCGAGTCATCTCCGACTCATAGTGACCCTCTGCACAGCAGAACGAAACACTCCCCAGTTCTGCACCAGTTCCATGATGCTTGCTATACTTGAGCCCATTCCCACTGCCACTGTGTCAATCCATCTCATTGAGGGCCTTCCCTTCTTTCATGGACCCTCCACCTTACCAAGCATGATATCCTTCTCCAGTGAATTGTCCCTTCTGACAACATAACCAAAGTATGTGAGACTAAGTCTGGCCATTCTTGCTTTCAAAGAGCATTCCGGCTGCACTTCCTCCAGGACAGACCTGTTCTTTTAGCAGCCCATTGTACTTTCAGGATTCTTCACCAGCACCACAACCCAAACGGATCAATTCTTCTTCAGTCTTTCTTATTCATTGTCCAGCTCTCACATGCATATGAGGCAGTTGAAAATACCATGGCTTGTGTCAGGTGCACCTTAATCCTCAAGGAGACATCTTTTTCTTCAGCACTTGAAAGAGGTCCTTTGCAGTTGAATTGCCCAGTGCTAAGAGCTATATGTCATCTGATATTCTGACTGCTGCTTCCATTGGCGTCCATTGTAGAACCAAGCAATGTGAAGTCTTCGTAATCCATACTGCAGACTGTATTCTTCAGTCTTCATCGAGTCATCCTCACTTTCAGCAAACAAAGTCATGTCATCAGCATATTGCAGGTTGTTAATGATTCTTCCTCCAATCCTGATGCCACATTTTTCTTCATATACTCCAGCTTCTCAGATTATTTGCTCAGCATACAGATTGAATTAGTATGGTGAAAGGATAGAACTCTGATACATTCACTTCTTGATTTTAAACCCCTTGTTCTGTTCAAATGACAGCCTCCTGGTCTATGTACATGTTCCTCATGAATACAATTAAGTGTTCTGGAATCCCATTCTTCTCAATGTTATCCACAATTTGTTCTGATCCACACAATCAAATGCTTTTGCATAGTCTTTGAAACACAAGTAAACATCTTTCTGGTATTCTTTGCTTTGAACCAAGATCCATCTGACATCAGCAATGATATCCCTCGTTCCACATCTTCTTCTGAGGAGTGGGTGGATAATTCATAAGGTCAGTTTGGTTGGAACCCTAAGCCACCGAGTACAACCCAGATCACCCTCCAATAACAACATCCATACTGCTCACCAACACCTTTGACTACTCTAGGAATAAGGAACTTTTATCTCTGTATTTCTGGCAAGACCAAATTCTACTCAGCATTTTCCACCCTCTAATGCTGTGAGTACCCTATGAGTCAGAAATGGGCTGAATTCCCTTCCTGCCAAGACACCGGTAATGGATGCTTGGACTTTTTACTTTTAGAGCCATGTAGGGACTTGAGTATCACATCAAAGGAAATTCCAGTGCAAGTTATTTCCACCCAAAACTAGGTAGAGGACCACACTTGTTACATGCATAAAGACTAAAAGGTAACATATTCACCAGTGGCACCTGTATTTCTTCATTGTATTTATTAACTTTCAAAAATATAGACTGAAACATGTCCCTCTTCTGATTAAAAATTCCCCTGTGATTCTTACTCTCTACAGAATCAAATACAAACTTTCTTCACACCCTTGTCTCAGGCCGCTCCACACATCCTTAAATTTGTATGTTAGCCATACCAATCTTCATTTTTTTTTCCCTCTATTTTACCTATAAAAATCACATACTCCAAAATTTAAATAATAAAAAGCATATGAAGAAAAAAATAATGTATTCCTTTATCTTTACCTCTTTCCATTCAGAAGTAAATTGCTAACACTGTGTACCTTCAGATCTTTTCCTACCTATAAATATTTATGTAGTGGACTTGCATCATAACCTACAAAACCAACTAATATACACATAAAAGTTACTTACAGAGAAACATGGAGAAATTGTAGTGAGTTGAATGGTGGCTTCCCAAAATTATCTAATCCCTGGAAAATTGTGAGTACTATTTTATATGGGGGAGCTCTGGTAGTGTAGTGCCTAAGGCACCTGACTGCTAACCAAAAGGCTGATGATTCAAACCCACCAGCCACTCCTCAGAAGGAAGATGGGGCAATCTACTTCCATAGTGATACTGCCTCAGAAACCCAAGGAGAGGTCACTATGAGTTGGGTGCGACTCAACGGCACATAACAACAACAACATTTTATATGGTATATAGAGAGTCACAGAAATTAAAATTGGATTCAGAAGAACAAGAGGAACAGAGGGATACCATTGTTGATGTGAGATGGATCTTGGCTGAAAGTAAAGAATATTGTAATGTATGGACAACATTGCAAAGAACGGGAATTCCAGAATAATTAATTGTGCTCATAAGGAACCTATACATAGACCAAGAAGCTTTCATTCTAACAGAACAAGCAGATAGTGCATGGTTTAAAATCATGAAGGATGTGGGTCAGGGTTGTAACCTTCCACCATATTTATTCAATCTGAATGGTGAGCAAATAATCCAAGGAGCTGGGCTATATGAAGAAAAATGTGGCATTAGGATTGGAGGAGGACTCATTAACAACCTGCTATATGACCAAACCTGGCTTACTGAAAGTGTAGATGACTTGAAGAACTTATTAATGAAGATCAAAGACTACAGTCTTCAGTATGAATTACAGCTGATATAAAGAAAACAATCCTCACAACTGGACCAATAAGCAACACCATGAGAAATGGAGAAAAGATTGAAGTTGTCAAGGATTTAATTTTGCTTGGATCCATAATCAACACTCATGGAAGCACCAGCCAAGAAATCAGATATTGTATTGTATTGAGCAGATCTGCTACAAAAGACCTCTTTAAAGTGCCGAGAAGGAAAGATGTCATTTTGAAGACTAAGGTGTGCCTGATCCAAACCATGGTATTTTCAATCACCTCATATGCATGTGAAAGCTGGCAATGAATAAGGAAGATTGAAGAAGAATTGATATTGTTGAATTGTGGCATTGGTAAAGAATGCTTAAAATACCATGGACTGTCAGAAGAATGAACAAATCTGTCCTGAAGGAAGTGCAGCCAGAATGTTCCTTGGAGGCAAGAATGACCAGACTTCATCTCACCTATTTAGGTCATGCTGTCAAAAGTGACCATTCCCTGGAGAAAGATAGCATGCTTGGTAAAGTAGAGGGTCAGCAAAAAAGGGGAAGACCCTCAACAAGATGGATGGACAGAGTGGCTGGAATGATGGACTCAAGTATAGCAAATATTGTGAAGATGGCCCAGGACCTGGCAGTGTTTTGTTCTGTTGGACTTGGGGTCACTATGAATCAGAGCCTACTGCCAAAGGGGCAGGGAGGCCACATCTTCTGATTTCCTATAACCCCACAAGAGGAAGACAAAATCACCATCAGTTGCCCAAGGCCTATTCCTGTGAGGCCAGATATGCTGCCTCCCTTCAGCCCTTTCATCAACTCTGACACCAACCATTCCTCCCACAGTACTCACCACCTCTCTACTGGGTTTGATAATTCACTGCAGTGGCCACACAGAACTCACAGATTATTGTTTTGATTTGCATGTCTTTAATGGCCTCGGAAACCCAAGGAGGGGTCACTATGAGTCGGGGCCGACTCGACGGCAAACAACAACAACAACAACAATGGCTAATGATCATGCACATTTCTTCATAAGCTTGTTGAAACACCAGGCTACAATTCAAGTTCAGGAACTATGCTGAGGAACAATGCTCAGTCTCTCACAGCCCAGTGTCTCTCAGCCAACAGTCTCTCAGTGTTTCTCTCCCAGCAGTGCATGTCTCTCAGCATCTCTCTCTCAGCAAAGAGTGTCTCTCAGTAGCATGTGCCTCTCAGGAGCATGTTTCTCTCAGCAGCACATCTTTCTCAGCCAGAAGTCAGAGAGACTTCTTCTGACTGTAGAAGAGCTCCTTTTGAGCCTGGCAGAGGGACCACTAACCAATCCCAACATCAGAATTCTATACACCTGAGAGAGAGCAAACTTCCCAGAAAATTACTTTGGCTGTTCCCAACAGAAATACAGCAGGTGTATAATTTTAAAAATCAGTTGCTCAAGGTGAATTCCACCACAGTTTACAAAGACTTATGGCTAGAAAAGCCATATCAGGTAATTTCCTACACCACACTTACTTAATGGCATCTAACAACAAGAACAATAACATACAAAGTCACATAAAGTCTTTGCATGTATGATTAAGTTAAGACTCTCAAAATGAGAAGATTATTCTGGATTATTTGCGAGGTCCCTGAATGCTATCTTATGTGTCCCTGTAAGAGGCAGAGAGAGCTTTGGCAGCCACACAGAGGACAAGGCCATGTAAAGAGAGAGCAGAGAGCTGCAATCACAAGCCAAGGAATGCCAGCAGCCACCAGAAGCTGAAAGAGACAAAGAATGGATTCTCCCTAAATCCTCCAGAGGGAGCATGACACTGTGTAGACCTTGATCTTGAACAGAAAGAGTAAATTTCTGTTGTCTTAAGCCACCACATTTGTGGTGATTTGTTATGGCAGCCACAGGAAACTAATACAGAAACATACAACGAGAAACAATGAAATAGAGAAGAAATTCTAGGCACCATTGTACTCATATGTGCTGGAGAGGCCTGGGATGCTGTGAATCTCCTCTCCCTGAGGAAGGCTCAGTCCCCATGCCTGTGCAGAATGAACATTTCACATAGCTGAGTATGGTTCCGGTGCTTATAGAGGCATGCTCTGTTTTGTGTTTTTGTCTTTTTTCAAAATTTTGATGAAAATATACACAACAGAACAGAACTTATTCATCAATTTCTACTGGTACAGAACCTATTCATCAATTTCTACAGATACAAATTCAGTAACATTGGTTACATTCTCACATTGTGTCACCATTCCCTATCTCTACCCAAATTGTTTTATTGCCATTAACTTAGACTCATTACCCCTGAACTTCTCATCTATGCTTCAGAGTTACTGTTGAAATTCAATGTCATATAGATAATTTTTTAAAAGAGTAAAATACTCTTGGTCAATATTCTTTATTAATTTAGCTAAGAATTTTTTCAGTTTAAAGATGGCTTCAGGGAATAATTTCCGTTCATAGTTTAAAGATTTTCTCAGAGCAATAGATTTGGAGGTTCCCCCAGTTTCAATCAATCCAGTAAGTTTGGATTTTGTTAGAATTTTGAAATTCTGTTGCACATTTTCCCCATCAGGATTCATCTATTGATTCCTTGATCAAAACATTCAATAATGATGTTGTTGTTATTGTTATGTGCCGTTGAGTCGAACCCGACTCATAGCCACCCCTCCTTGGGTTGACGAGGCAGTATCACTATGGAAGGTTGCCCCATCTTCCTTCCGAGGAGTGGCTGGTGAGTTTGAACTGCCAGCCTTCTGGTTAGCAGTCAAGTGCCTTAGGAACCACCAGAGCTCCTTCAATAATGATAGTTGGGCAATAATCAGTGCTTCTGGTCTCATGGGGAAAGAGGTCGTAGTTCAGGGTAGCAGTTAGACTTACAGTCCAGTTCTTTCTATGATTCCTGGGTCTCCTGCCTCTACTGCTTCAGGCAAATAGAGAGCAATTATTGTATCCTAGGTGGTCTCTCACAGCTTTCAAGACCCCAGGCACTACTCATCAAACTAAGGACTGGAACAGTAACTCTAAAAACAGCTATGAGGTGAATGAACTAAATAGTACCATGAAGCCATGACCCTGCACATTCAAACCAACAGAAGTAATCCCATGGATTGGGGGTGTTTTTATGTACTTAAGTATTATCAGTAACATGAGGCTCTTTATTTATTTATTTATGTGTTTGCTGATGTTGCAAAATTATATATAACACAGTATTTGCCATTTCACCTTTTTTATGGTGTACAACTTAGTGATATCAGTTACACTCATCAGGTTGTGCACCCATCACCCTTAATTGATGCCAACTTTCCCATCATCATACACATAAACCCCCTACTTCCCTAGAGACATGTTTTGGCTCTTGTTTGATTTCATAAATTTGTTTCAGGATCAAATCTCTCATTGGATGTGTTTCCATTGTATGTATGAATATATATTTGTTATTATAATGAATGTATAATACACTGCTTTGGAACCATGCACATTTTTTCAAGTTTTTATTTATCTAATCATTTTTAACAACTGCCTGAAATGCCATTGTTTAGATGAACATTTAACTTCTTTCCTGTTGATGGGCATTTCCCCCAGGTTTTTACTACTACTGGTAACATTCAAAATATTCTTTTATATAAATCCTTGTGTTCTTATTTAAGAATACTGGTGGGATCCATTTCTGGAAGTGGAAGTATCAGAACAAAAGGTAGTCATTTAAAATTTTTTGATAGCTATTATCAAGTTGCTACATAAAATGTATAAACACTTATAGTGTTCATTGTTTTCTAAAAAGATTTTTAGTTACTTATTTTTAAAAAAGTAAGAAGAAAATACTGTCCCACAACCCCCACTGAAATTTACAACATAGAACTTAAATATATATTTTTTTTAAATCTACCTTTCTATAATCCCTGCCAAAGGTATCCACCTTTTGCTTCCTTCCTTCCAATAATTTTATTTGGATATAATAGCTTTCTTACATACATAAAAACATGTACTTATCTCTTTAAATAAGAAAAGGATTAAATATATATGAAATTATTCAGAGTGATTTTCATTCTTTTGAACAATATATCTTTGAGGGTTTTCTCCCCATATCAGCATATATAACTCTACCTAATTCTAATAGCTGCATACAATTCCCTTTTATTGATATTTCATGATGTAATTAGCCAATCCCTTACTAATTGACATTTATTATATTTGTTTTGAGTTTTTATGTTACTATAAAGGATTGTGAAGACACATTCATTCTTAAAGCATACTCAAACTCTAACACACTAATTATCAAAATT
>NW_006921781.1:4469964-4474768 GCF_000298275.1 Orycteropus afer afer
GGAGGTAGCTCACCCCATCTTTCTTCCATGGAGCAAGTGGTGGGTTTGAACCATCAACTTTCTGGTTAGCATCTAATGTCTTAGACATTGCACCACAAGATAAATGAATAAAGAAATGAAAAATGAATGCCACTAGTAAACGTTCCACCTTTCCTTAGTTTAAATGCACACATATGTACAAAAGATACTTAGTAGTAGTGTCAAAAGACAGGGGCTGTGTTGATGGGATCAAGCATAGGAAATATTGTGAGGATGGTGCAGGACCAGGCAGTGTTTTGTTCTATTGTACATAGGGTCACTAGGAGTTGGAACTGACTTGATGGCACCTAACAACCACACAAGTGGCTATATAGATAATCACACAAGTGGAAGAGATGTGGGAATGTGAATGAGACTATACTCACCAATATATATAGCTTTAACAGAGGATATTTCTACACATGTATTTATTTGTGCAACAAATACATCCATGAATATAGTGGAGCATACAAGGGCCAAAGTAATGAGAACTTCTTAGGCATAACCAAACACTTTGAGGGAATGAGTTGCTGGTCTTGAGGTCTCAGGACCATAGTCCTGGGAGATACCAAGATGAATTGTTCTAACTTAGTCCACAAAGACAATCTTCTACATCCTACTTTGGTGAGTAGTGCATGGGGTCTTAAAAGCTTATGAGTGGCCACCAAGGTGCAACTATTGGTTTATCCCTGTCCAAAGCAAAGGAGAGTGAAAAAACTTAAAAAAAAAAAAAAATTAAAAAAAAAAAAAAACCATGGAAACAGTTCAAAGGACTAATAGAACCCATGAACCTCAGCCTCCACATTCCTGAGTCCAGAAGAACTAGATGACGGCTGACTACCACTGCTGAAAGGGATCATAATAGAAGAACCTGGATAGAATGGGAGAAAAATGGGCAACAAAACTCAAAATCATAAAAAAAAAAAAAAAAAAAAAAAAAGACCAGACTTAGGGATGGTAGAATCCCTGAGACTGTGGCCCTTACACACTCTTCAAGTTTGGAACTGAACTCACCCCTGTGGCTCAATCTTCAGCCAAACAATAAACAGACCGGTAAGGTGAACAATAACACCAGTGAGGTACACACACTCCTTAGGACAATCAACCACATGAAATCAAAAGGGCAGCATTTGCTTAGGGTTAAAGCTCAGAAGGCAAAAATGGATAGGAAAGGAGGACTAATGGAAATGGTAAACACAGGGAGGAAGTAGTAAGAGTGCTATTGTGGGGATTGTAAGTAATGTCACAAAACAAAATGTGTATGAAATATGAATGGAAAATCAATTTGGTCTGTAAACTTTTGTCCAAATCACAATGAAAAGTTAATTTTTTTTTTTAAAGATACTTGTTAAGCATACTAGATATTGTGGCCAAGAATTGAGGCAGATAAATAAGTATTGCAAACAAAAACAGTTAAGGGCTAGGTAAGACACAACAGAAGTGCTGCAGGTAATCATAGGCAGCCAGAGAGCATTCTAGAAAGTAACATGTGCTTAAAATCAGACAGTTGGTTTGCTGATAAACCAGTTCTTTGAAGAAAAAAGGGGATTATGTATACCATATGCTGGTTTCAATGGCCAATTCAAGCCATCAATATACTTAATAATCGGCTTTCTTGTGCCAACTCCAGCACAACACTGGATCACAGCACACCAGTCAATCTTTTGGAAAATCCCTTCTTTTTCTTATTACTATGACCTCTCACCAACATCTCATCTTAGTTATCACCATCCTTCATGCATTCTAAGGTTACACAGAGTTCTTTGAAGATGTGAGCAAGCAGAGGTTGGGAGCAAATAGAGATTAGGAGCAAGCAGAGATTGGGACTCCTGATTTGACTAAGCAAATAGAAAAATTTCTGTCCAGTTGCACATACTTCACATCTAACCTTGTTGGCCCTCAAGGTATCATTCCTTCAAGGGCCCTTTTTCCCTTTTACATTACCTAAGCTTCTTAGTTCTTTACCAATAGTTCCAACCCAGTTCTTCTGAAGGACTAGAAATCTGTTAGTAACATTAGAAAATAAGGTTCAATGCTAATCCCTTGGGGCTTCGAAGTGTATATTTAGATATCAAATTTACAGCAGAAATATAGAATCTGGGATTTGGGAGATGAGTCAGAATATATTTTAAGATGTATTTGACACATACTAAGATTATATTTTTCTTTGGAGCCAGGAAACAAAGTGTGGCAGCTGTAACATGTTGTTGTAAGGTGCCATTGAGTTGGTTCCAACTCATAGTGACCCTATGTGCAACAGAACAATATGCTGCCCAGTCCTGTGCCATCCTCACAATCATTGCTATGCTTGAGCACATCATTGTAGCCACTCAGTCATTCTATCTCATTGAGGGTCTTCCTCTTTTTTGCTGACCCTCTACTTTGCTAAGCATGATATCCTTCTTCAGGGACTGGCCCCTTCTGACACCATGGCCAAAGTTCGTAAGATGAAGTCTGGCCGTTCTTACCTCTAAGGAGAATTCTGGCTGTACCTCTCTCAAGATGATTTGTTGATTCTTCTGGCAGGCCACGCTGCGACATCAGAAGGTATAATTTCATGATCCTATTTTGGTTGACAGCGTAAAAAAATAATATTTGTGTTAGGCTGGATTCTTTAGAGAAGCAAATCCAGTAAAGCTTAGAGAGAGAGAGAGAGAGAAAAAAAAAAAATACCTTAGGAAAATGGCTCACACACAATATAGAAACTGGCAAGTCCCAAGTTCCTGGATCAAACGTCAAACTGGAAGCTTTTCTCGACTCATGGAGCTGCAAGGGCTGACAAGCTCAAGGTTGGCAGACAGTATACCAGGTGTTGACTCTGACAGATGACAAATCCAAGATTATCAGGCCAAATGGTGGATTGTTTGCTCACGGACAATTATAGGCAGCACAACAGGAGCGAGATCCACATAAAAGTATCTCATTTTCCCAGGATGTCCATATACTTATTGGAAGTAGGCCACACCTTATCTGTCAGTTTGTTGTACTGTGGTAGCTTGCGTGTTGCTCTGAGGCAGGAGGCTGTGCCACTAGTGTTTCAAACACCAGCAGGCTTGCACAAGGTGCACAGTTTTCAGTGGAGCTTCTAGATTGGGAGACTCGGAAGAAGGAAGAAACCATCCACTTCTCAAAGAATTGGCCAGGGAAAACCTTATGAATAGCAGAAAAACACTTGTACATTACTGGAAAACTTTATGAATAGCCCTGAAACACTGTCTGATACAATGCCAGAAGATGAGCCCCATAGGTCAGAAGTCACTCGAAATATGACTAAGAAAGAGCTGCCTCATCAAAATAGAACTGACCTTGTTGTTGTTGTTATATGCCATCAAGTAATCCCGACCCACAGCAACCTTATATGCAACAGAACAAAATAATGACTAGTCCTGTGCCAGCCTCATTATCCCTACTATACCTCAGCCCATCACTGCAGGCACCATGTCTACCCATCTCATTGAGGGTCTTCCCCTCTTTCGTCGACCCTCCACTTTACTAAGCATGACATCCTTCTCCAGAGAGTGGTCCTTTCTGACAACTAGACCAACGTAGGTGAGACGAAGTCTGGCCATTCTCTCTCCGAGGAACATTCCAGCTGCACGTCTTCCAGGACAGATCTGTCAGTCCTTTCAGCACTCCACTGTACTTTCAGCATTCTTGGCCAACACCACAACTCAAAAGAATCAACTCTGCTTCAATCTTCCCTATTCATTGTCCAGCTCTCACATGCATATGAGACTATTGAAAATACTATGGCTTGGGTTAGGTGAATCCTAGTTTTAAAGGAGATGTCTTTGTTCTTCAGCGCTTGAAAGAGTTCTTTTGCAGCAGATTTGCCTGATGTAATACATCTTTTGATGTCTTCACTGCTCCTTCCATTGGCGTTGATTGTAGAACTGAGTAATATGAAGTCTTTGACAACTTCAAACTTTTCTCCATCTATCATGTTGCTGCTTATTGGTCCAGTTGTAAGGATTTTGGTTTCCTTTATATTGAGGTGTAATCCATACTATAGAACTGTAGTCTTTAATTGTCGTCAGTAAGTTCTCTAAGTCATCCTCACTTTCAGCAAGCAAATTTGTGTCATCTGTGTATTGCAGGTTGTTAACAAGACTTCCTCCAATTCTGATGCCATGTTCTTCTTCACATAGTCTACCTTCTCTTATTTGCTCAGCATACAGATTGAATAATTATGGTGAATGGATAGAACCCTGATACACTCCCTTCCTGATTTTAAACCATGCAGTATCCCCTTGTTGTGTTCAAATGACAGCCTCCTAGTCTATGTACAGGTTCCTCGTGAGTACAATAAAGTGTTCCGAAATTCCCATTCTTCTCAATACTAGCCATAATATGTTGTGATCCACACAATCAAATGCTTTTGTATAGTCAATAAGACACAAGTAAACATCTTCCTGGTATTCTTTGCTTTCAGCCAAGATCCATCTGACATCAGCTATGATATGCCTCTCTCCATGTCCCCTTCTGAATCCAGCTTGCATTTCTGGAAGTTCTTTGTCAATGTACTGCTGCAACCATTTTTTAATTATCTTCAGTAAGATTTTACTTGCATGTGATATTAATCATATTGTTTGATAACTTCCATATTCTGTGGGATCACCTTTCTTTGGAATGGATACAAATATGGATCTCTTCCAGTCAGTTGGCCAGGTAGCTGTCTTCCAAATCTCCTGGCATAGCCAAGTGAGTACCTCCAGTGGGGATCTGTTTCTTGAAACATGTCAGTGGGTATTCTGCCAATTCCCAAAGCCTTGTTTTTCAACAGATC
>NW_006921781.1:4475038-4477399 GCF_000298275.1 Orycteropus afer afer
TCCTGCCCCTTGAGCTGTCTCCCTGTGCATAAACAGCCCTTCTTTCTCCCATGATTGTTCTCTCCAAGGAATGTATCTACTTCAGGTAAATGTTCAACTCATATGCCTGTCTTTGTTTGGCTGGAAGCCACAGGTGTGGGTTCAGTTCCAGATCTGAAGGGCAGCTAAGGGCCATAGTCTCAGTGGTTTTACCACCCTCTTACAGACCTGCAAATATGGTCCCCCTTTTATTTTTTTCCAAATGATTTTGAGTTTTGTTCCATGTTGTTCTCCCTCTCTATCCAGGATCTCCTACATAGATCACCTTCTGAGTGATTGACCGTGGTAACCAGGCACTATCTAGTTCTTCTGGTCTCATAGTTGTATAGACTGTGGATTGCATGGTGTACTGGTCACTAGGACTAATTGTTTCCATGAATCTTTGGTTTTCTTCATTCTTTTTTGCTCTGGACAAGGAGATACCCATCGTTCCATCTAGATGGCTGCTTGCAAGCTTTTAAGATCCCAGTTGCTACTAGCCAAAGTAGGAGGTGGAACAACTTTTTGTGTAGTATGCTATGCCAATTGAGCTTGATGTCCCCTGTGACTATGGTCCTGAACCCACAGGTTCAACTATTCAGTCCCTCTGGGTAGCTGGCTGTGACCAAGAAGTAACTACAATCTTGTCCCTTGTCAGTCAGCTCTACTATACCCCTGGAAATTCTTAACAGATCATACAAATACACTTCTAGGATCATTGTCTGCCAACCCTATACATGGTCTTGGGTACACTCCCCACTTCATAGATGTACCTAATAGTTAAGCTTGTCCACCCATCTATCCACCCATATACCCATGTTTGCCTTCACTGACAACACTGTACTGTATGTGCAAAAGGGTTAATCTTTGTTGTCTATACCTCCCATGTACCTTTCACTGTCTTCCTCTTCCTCAATGCCACGTTGATCACTCACATTTAGTACATTGCCTTTCTCTTCACCCAAATCAATACTTATCTCTACCTATCTAACAGGATTCCCTCCCCTCCCCTCCTACCCCAGGTAACCAACAAAGAAAATTTCCTTCCATATAGAAACTTTTCCTTGACTTTTACAATAACGGACCAATACAATATTTGTCCTTCTGTGATTGACTTATTTAACTCAGCATAATGCCCTCCAAGTTCATCCATGTTATCAGGTGTTTTGCAGATTCTAGGTTATTCTTTAGGTTTGCATAGTATTGCATGTGTGTATGTACCGTAGTTTGGTTATCCATTCCTCAGTTGATGGACACCTAGGCTGTTTTCTTCTTTTGACTATTGTAAATAGTGCTACGATGAACATGTGTGTGCATATGTCTGTTCTTGTCATGGCTCTCACCTCTTTAGGATGTTGTTGTTGTTGTTATGTGCCGTTGAGTTGGACCTGACTCATGGCGACCCCTCCTTGGGTTTCCTAGGCAGTATCACAACGGAAGTAGATTGCCCCATCTTCCTAGATACCTAGTAAAGGAATGGCCAGGTCAAATGGAATTTATAATTCCAACTTTTTAAGGACTTGCCATACTGCTTTCCACAATGGTTGTACCATTTTACAGTCCCACCAACAGTATATGAGAGTCCCAATCTCTCCACATCCTCGCCAGCATTTGTTATTTTCTGTCTTGTTGAACTCTGCTACTAGTGCTGGAGCAAGATGGTATCTCATTGTTGTTTTGATTTGCATCTCTCTAATGGCTAAGCTAATGATTGTGAGCATTTCTTCATATGTTTGTTGGCCACCTGAATATCCTCCTTGGCGAAGTGTCTATTCATGACATCTCCCCATTTTTTAAATTGGATTATGTCTTTTTGTTATTGAGGTGTTGGACTTTTCTATAAATTCTAGAGTTCAGTCCCTTGTCAGATATGGCATTACCAAATATTTTTTTCCCAATCTGTATGTTCTCTTTTGACTCTTCTGCAGAAGTCTTTGAAAGCACATAAAAATTTAATTTTTAGAAGGTTCTATTCATCTAGTTTCTCTTCTGCTGTTTTTGCATATTGGGTTATGCTTGATAATCTATGCCATATATTTGTTGTTGTTGTTATGTACTGTCGAGTTGTCTCCAACTCATAGCGACCCCTCCTTGGTTTCTGAGGCAGTATCACTATGGAAGTAGATTACCCCATCTTCCTTCTGAGGAGTGGCTGGTGGGTTTGAACCGCCAACCTTTTGGTTAGCAGTCAAGTGCCTTAGGCACTATGCCACCAGAGCTCCCATGGCACATATATATATTAGGGCCCCTAAATTTGCCCTTAGTTTTTCCTTGAGGAACTCTATAGTTTTAGGTTTCACATTTAAGTCTTTGATCCATCTGGAGTTAGTTTTTGTGTATGGT